>NC_044912.1:27898001-28201112 GCF_001633185.2 Quercus lobata | reverse complement strand
ATCCTCAAAAAAAGCCTATTTAGATATTAAGTACACATTTGTTTAGTTTACAATGTAAATCATACATTGATAGTACAATGTAAACATATAATTGTCCTAAACTAATAGATAATTTTTTTTTTTTTTTTTTTTTATAGATAAATTCAACTTATAGTGTTCGCTTTTAATAATAGTTCTTTATCATCAAACTAAGACACCAATCGGTTTTTAGTGTAACTGGGAATTGAACCCCAGATCTTTTATTCAACCATCAAAGACTTTACCAGTTGAGTTAACTAGAAAATCCACATAAATAAAAGTATTTTAAGTAGTGATAATTAGAGTTCACTTAATGAAAATAATTAATATGTTCATTGTATTAAGAAAAAATTATTTCAAATGAACTTAATAGTTTATCTTTTATTCTTTTGCTAGTACATAACAAATTTGTAATAAAAAATCTTCATAAAGCACAAGATTCATCTCTTACCCAAATTACATCTTTTTATTGACCCCCCAAGAAAAAAATCCTAGAGTCGCCACTGGCCTTAAATTACATTACAACCTCGCGTTTGTCAATGACTCGAGGACATGTTTGCTATGCGTTACTCTATTAATAGACAAGACTTGCTTCTAATGGTGATATGTGACAAGTGTTTGACAACTTAAAAGGTGACCACTTTAGCCAAGCTGATTCCATCAAATATATATATATATATATATATATATATATAATTTTAAAAGTTTTATTTTTTATTAATCTCATAATATTTTGATATATAAGTTTTTGAGACTTCACACTTTTACTGATTTCAGTATTATAATATATAGTGTCCATTTGGTTTGCGTTTTGGATTCAAGCGTCTGCATCTGTTTTTTTTTTTTTTTTTTTTTTTTTTTTTTTTTTTTTTTTTTTGACTAGTGCCTCTTGCACTATTCATGTAATGTAAGGATTCAATTTGTAACGATCCCAAATTCGTATCGGGTTCGAACGTTAAAGGTCCAAACAATAAATTTGTAGAGCGTGGATGTCAAAGAACTAGGTTAACTCCAAAAGAAAAACGATTAAACTTAACATTTATAGATGGATTAACACTAATATAACGATCAATTTCTCCTTGAAACAAGTTCAGTTCTTTATTTCATAAGGTTTTCTTCTTAGTACTCCTCGTTTAGAGATTTCGATCTTTTTTTCTCAATGCATTCTTCCATGTTATATACTGCCCTCTTGGTGTCATCTTCACCACACACGTGTAGGTTGGGTTCGGAGGATCCCTTCTTGTCCCATCCAACACCTCCTAGAACCTCCAACCAGCAGCTGTAAGGCTGCCTCATCACTGTTCAGGTATCACCTCCACATTAATGCGGCTAGAGGGTTGAGAGGCAATTAATGCAGAGGCAGCTGTTGTTAAAGATATTTATTTACCTTTTCTTTCTTACCCTTGGTCCCATGTCCCACCTTCAGTGGTAATGTAGCTCTAAAGTATGTTTGCAACAATGTGGCATTCAGGTCGTCCTCGGACTCATACTGCTGAGAAGGATTTTGTCTTCGAACGAATACTGAACTCACCTCACGTGATATCTACTCTCATTTTCATTTGGTTACCCTTATAACCTGATATGGGCCTCCTCAAGCAATTTTACGTCCTCGGATGGGCCACAGGTCTAGTTAACACGATTTTAATAATTTATTGATTAACCGGCCCCCACAATAGCCCCTCAAAATCTTGTTTTTCGACTCCTCGGGAGAAAAGATTGATTTTGATATCACAAGCCCATACCTTTTTATGTTTTGGGCATGCTCCTAACGTTTCAGTATCCCGAGCGTGGCAGCATTAAATTTTGGCGACGCCCCTGTCTCTCACGTTCAACGGTAAGATGTAAATTGAACGGTAGGGGGTCTATCTCGTTTCGCGAGCGGGAACTTTCCCGCTCATAACTTCTGCATGACTATAAAGGAATTCTCAAATCAATTCTCTTTCTTACCTTCAGCGATCACACAATTCTAGAACTTATACACTGAACCTGTCTTTCTCCTTTTTCGTCGTTTTCCTGGCATCTACAAATACTTAAATCTTGTCAAAGGACCCTCTTTCAAACCTGTAAGTTTTCTCAAAACCTTTACCGCTTTCATCTTAAACTCGTTAATTTCTCTACTAAATCCTTTAGGAAAATGGGGAAAAAGAAGGGTAAGTTTCGATGTCTAGTTGAGTCCGAGGAAAGTATGAGAACTTTCTGCTCTAAGTATAGGATTCCCTCAACGGTGGGTATGAGGTATGCAGCCCAAGGGGAATGGGCCGACGCTAGACAAACAGGGGAAGTGGTTATTCCCATGATTGCCTTCATAGAAGGCGGGATGAACATCCCCATGGGTAAGATTACTAGGAGCTACCTTAGGTTCTTTAGGTTATCCCCAACTCAGTGTGCCCCAAATATGTTTAGGGTCCTGGGAAGTATAGAGGCTTTGAACGAGAGAATGGACCTAAACCTGACTCATCATGACGTGAATTGGGTGTACACCCTCCATCATTTGAAGGGGCAGGGGTATTATCTCAAATCGAGATATCCCGAGGTGAGGCTAATTCAGTGTCTTCCCACTTCAAACGAGAACTTAAAGGAGGATTTCCTTATCTTTTCTGGGGAGTGGCATGATGGTCTGCCATGCCCCACGGAGGAAGGAACACCAGGTGGGAATGCAATTATAGATCCATAATATCCAGTTCATATATATTTTTCCTTTTTCTTTTTTTTTTTTGTTTTGTTTTGACTCTTAGTATTCTTATCCCTAATGACGTTTCATTTCAATTCAATGGTTTTGCAGATAGACGTTTCACGAAGCCCAACCTTAAGTTAGTCAACAAAGCAAGCTTAGATAGGGTATTGAAAGCCGAGATATACGTGAACGAAACTGACGGCCAACTCCAGGCAGCCCATTTAATCCTCGGCTACACCCCCCGCTCGTTTGCTTTCCAGGCGCCGAAGTGCGTGATCAGAACCCGCGATCCTCGGTTTCACCGTATTAGTGTTGCCTTCAAGGGGTTCATCGTTCCAGAAGGTATCCCACTTCCCCAGGATACATTCCGCACTGAGCCCCTTTTTGTGGCCGCCGTCTCAACAAGAGCCTCTTCATCCCAGCCTGTCCTCAGAGAAGAAGAAGTAGAAGAGAAGGAGGAAGATGAAGAAGTTGTATAACTCTCAGACTCCTCGGCAGATTTTGGTGTTTTTGATCAACCTATACGCTCCGAGGAAGATCTTGAAGAAATGGGAATACAAAGGAAGCCCCAAAGAAGTTTAATGGAGTTGATCGAGAATCAGCCTAGGGGGAAGAATGCGCTGGGGAAATCAACGCAATCCCAGATTCCTTCTCTTCCCACCAGGTCTCCACCTCCTGCTCCTCATTCACCTTCTCATCAACCTCAACAGTCAGTCAGAGCTAATGTGGCCGAATTGAAAAGGCGCAGGGAACAGAAAGGGAAGGACGTGGTGGATGCTGGCAAGTCCCGTTCGACTCGCGAGGAAGATGCCCAAAGAGCTGCAAAGCAGTAGAAGACTAGCCATCTTCCTCAGCAAGTCCAGGAGAGGTTTGACACTCAACCTCCTAAGCCTCAAGCCTGGCTACTAGCATCCATGCATGCTGGGGAGCCCCTACGAGATGATGCATCTATTAGGGACTTCAACGGTGGCATTGGGTGTCACGTAGCCTCAGCTATAGAGGAGGCCTTGTTACTCCCAAAGGACATGGCCGAAATAAAGAATGTGAGGAAAAATAAACTCATCCTCAATAATAAAAGATATTTGGGCATGGTATAGTGCTAACTCTTTTCTTTTTCTTTTTGTGATCATTACTCATTGATGTGTATTTTTTACTGACTATAGTATTAATCTCTTCCTTGTAGGTTATCCAAAATACTTTTAAGCTGGATGAGATGCTCAATATCTGCCACAGTTAGTTAGACGATGAAAAAAAGAAACGGGCGTCGGCTGTATAGACTTTGACACAATCAGAGCAGGACTTGGCTGATGCAAGGAAAAAGTTACTTGCTGAGGAGCAAGCTCGCAAGAGCGTTGACTCGGCCTTGGAAGGCTATCAAAAGCAGGCTCAGGACCAGGGAAAGCGCTTGCGTGAAGCAAATGCAGAGCTAAAAGCTGCCCGGGAGCAGGTTTTAGCCCTTAAGAAGCACTCGGAAGAAACCTAAAAGCTGAGGGAGCAAGCTGAGAAGTTCAGGGAGGAAGCTGAGAGAGCAAAAGCCAAGGCCGAACAGGCAACGAATGAGGCCGAGCAGAAAGGCTATGAAATCGGCGTGGCTAAGACGGAGGAGACACTAAGGGCAGAGGTGCCAATGGTATGTCGTATCTACTGCGCCCAAACTTGGGATGAAGCCCTTAACCGAGCTGGGGTTGAGGCTTCATCTGAGTTAAGGAGGCCAGAGAACGTGTTCTACCCTGAAGCAATCCGCACCTCAGCCCCTCCATCCAGTCAAGGTGAAGACACTCCCTCACCTTTAACCCTAATGAGGAGGTTTTGCCTCCAAGTCTTCCTCCTCCTGGCCAATCAGAACCAGCTAAAGATAATAACGCCCCTCCAGAAGCCTCCTTGGATAAGACTGCAACTGCTTCTGAGGCAAAGGTGGCCTCTCAGGGCTTCCAACAGGATTTGGCTTCCACAGTCATGCCAGTTGGGGAAGCAACTAAGGATAAAGAGGGAGTCACCACCTTGAAGGCAGACAAATTAGTCAACCAAGCTCCAAAGCTCCAAATTAAGTTGAAAAAATAGGACTTATTTTGTAATTTGATTAGGAAATTTGTAAGGATATTTGTATTTATTTGCTTATTGTTGTTGCCGTTTTATCTTATTTTTGTACTTGTTCACTGTGTTATCTTAATTTGAATGGACTCATTTTGGCTATCTTTCGTTTGCAAGAGAAAAAATAACTTATAAACATTAACCATTGGGGATTAAAAATGGGTGATAACCATTAATACTATGAGGTCTCAGGGAGACATCTTGGATACATACGTATTGTTTCTAATCAATTGAAACTTTAGGGAATGTTCAAAAGTTGGATAAAGTTGGGTCTACAGTACTTCAATTGTACATTAAATGATGTTCATAGGCTTAGTGGGGTTTATATCTCCAATAGGCGATTAAAAATCCTGTGATCTTAGGACGACATTTGAGAATTTGTTATCTTGGAATGCATAAGCCCAAGTGGTCCTAGCACTTTAATATCAAGAGGCTGTATTAGTTTCCAAGGAACCCACTTAGTGACCCAGTAGACTTCACAGGGTGTTAATTTCCACTAAATTTGTGGTCCGAGGACCTGACATAACTTAGTTTCTATTTAATACTTCACAAGATGCAGTAGGGTATTAATTTCCACTAAGTTTGTGGTCCGAGGACCTGACATAACTTAGTTTCTGTTTAATACTTCAATAGATGTCATAGGGTATTAATTTCCACTAAGTTTGTGGTCCAAGGACCTGACATAACTTAGTTTCTGTTTAATACTTCACAAGATGCAATAGGGTATTAATTTCCACTAAGTTTGTGGTCCGAGGACCTGACATAACTTAGTTTCTGTTTAATACTTCAATAGATGTCATAAGGTATTAATTTCCACTAAGTTTATGGTTCGAGAACCTGACATAACTTAGTTTCTGTTTAATACTTCAATAGATGTCCTAGGGCATTAATTTCCACTAAGTTTGTGGTCTAAGGACCTGACATAACTTAGTTTCTGTTTAATACCTCACTAGATGTCATTAGTGTGGAAACACAAGATGCATGATTAGCATAAATTAAAGGAAAAACCCAAACTAGACTACTTTTATTAATAATAATACCTCTTGAGATTATTTACATTCCAAGGATGAAGTATAGCTTTTTCATCTAGGTCTTCCAGATAATAGGCTCCTATTCCGGCTATAGAAGTAATCCGATAAGGCCCTTCCCAATTAGGCCCAATTTTCCCCAAACTGGATTCTTGGTGGTTCCCAGAACTTTCCTCAGCACCAGATCTCCTATGGCTAACGATCTCAGTTTCACATTAATACCATAGCCTTGCTTGAGTTTATGCTGGTAGTAAGCCAATTGGACCATTGCATTCTCCCTTCGCTCTTCGATCAAGTCTAAACTTTTTTCCAAAATCCCATCGTTACTGTCTGAGGAAAATGTACTAGTCCTTAACGTTGGGAATCCAGTTTCCAGAGGGATGACGGCCTTAGCTCCATAGTTCATGGAAAAAGGAGTCTCTCTTGTTGATCGTCGAGGCGTTGTTCAATAGGTCCAAAGAACATATGGCAATTCCTCCACCCATTTTCCTTTTGCATCATCCAGCCTCTTCTTAAGTCCACTGACTATTACTTTATTAACAGCTTCAGCTTGCCCAATCCCTTGAGGATAGGCCGGAGTGGAATATTTATTCTTTATACCTAAACCTTAACAGTATTGCCTAAAGGCCTTACTATCAAATTGAAGGCCGTTATCCGAGACAATAGTGCATGGAGTTCCAAATTGTGTGACAATATTCTTCCAGATAAACCTCTTAACATCTACGTCTCTGATGTTAGCCAAAGGTTCAGTTTCGACCCATTTAGTGAAATAATCTGTGCCGACCAGCAGATACTTTTTGTTTCCTAAGGCTTTAGGGAAAGGGCCGACAATATCCAGCCCCCATTGAGCAAAAGGCCAAGGGCTGGACAGAGGGTTAAGAATTCCTCCAGGCTGGTGGATATTTGGAGCAAACTTTTGACAATGGTCACATTTTCTAACATACTCCTGCGCTTCCTTCTGCATATTTGACCACCAATATCCTTGAGTAATGGCCCGGTGTGATAGGGACCTTCCCCCTGTATGACTTCGACAAATGCCTTCATGCAGCTCTTCTAGGAATGACTCTGACATCTCGGGATGTACACAAAGTAGGTACAGCCTAGAAAAGGACCGTTTGTATAACATTTTGTCCTTGGATAACCAAAACCGAGGAGCTTTCCTCCGTATTTTCTCAGCTTCTATTTTCTCTTTGGGCAAGATGTCACTTTTGAGGAATTTCAATATGGGATCCATCCAGCTCGGCGCTAGATTGACTTGATGAACCTGACGTATGTCCTTTTCTGGTGGGGTGGGGGTATACAAATCTTCGACGATTATCACTCGGGGAAAACTCCGTGTTGAAGAGGTGGCAAGGGTTGCCAGGGAGTCGGCATGAGTATTTTCACCTCGGGGGATATGCAACAAGTCGAAAGACTCAAATTTCATTTGCATACGCCTAACTTGACTCAAATACCCCTGCATTCTTGGATCTCGGGCTTCCAGTTCTCCTTTCACTTGGCCAACTACCAATCTTGAATCCGAGAATAATTCTGCTACCTTTCCACCCATTTTCTAGACCATACTCATTCCCATCAATAAAACTTCGTATTCTGCTTCGTTGTTAGTAGTTGAGAATCCCAACCTCAGGGACTTCTCAATGATGATATCTTCAGGGGATATCAAAACTAGCCCCAATCTTGCCCCCCTTGGTTTGCTACTACGTCCACATATACTCTCCAGGAGGGACTGCCTTGTGTGGAGATCAGATCAACCGATTTTTCATCCATGTCATTTTGCTTCATGTTAGCTTCTTCTAGGCACTCGGCGAACTCAGTTACCAGATCGGCAAGGACTTGGCGTTTCATAGAGGTGCGAGGCATATACTTGATGTCGAAAGCGCTTAGGATTGTGCCCCACTTAGCAATTCTCCCAATGTAGTCTGCACTTCTAAGTATGGACTTGAGAGGTAACTGAGTCAAGACAACCACAGTATGGGCCTGAAAGTAATGTGGAAGTTTGCGTGTTGCATGGACCACTGCCAAGATGGCTTTTTCCAATGACAAGTATCTCACCTCAGCTTCATGAAAGGACTTGCTTACATAATAAATTGGTCTTTATACGTCGCTGTCCTCTCGTACTAAGACAAAACTAACTGTATGAGGGGCAACTGCCAGATAAGCAAACAACACCTCATCTACCTCAGGACTAGACATGATAGGCGGCTTGGACAGGTAATCCTTCAACTGTCGAAACGCCACAGCATACTCCTCAGTCCATTCAAATCCTTTCCACTTATGCAGTAGAAGGAAAAAGGGACGACACCTCTCGGCCGATCTGAAGATAAATCGATTCAAAACAGCAGTCATTCCAATCAGTTTCTGCACCTCTTTGGGATTCCGAGGTGCTTGTAAATCGTTGATGGCCTTAATCTGATCTGGGTTCACTTCAATTCCTCTATGAGTCACCATGTATCCCAAGAACCTCCCGGAGCCTACACCAAAGGAACACTTTGAAGCATTCAGGCGTAGCTTATGCTTTCTCAGTATTCCGAAGATGTTCGTGAGATCTTCCACATGCTCGGACACCATCTTACTCTTCACTACCATGTCATCAATATAGACTTCAATGTTTCTGCCCAATTGCGGTTCGAACATTTTAGTCATCATCCGTTGATAGGTAGATCCTGCATTTTTCAAACCAAATGGCATCACCTTATAATGATAGTTTCCAATAGGGGTGACAAAAGCCGTCTTCTCTTAATTGTCCAAAGCTAACGGTATTTGGTGATATCCTTGGAAGACATCCAAAAAACTCATCCAGAGAAGACCAACGGTTGCATCCACCAATTGGTCTATCTTCGGCATGGGGAAAGGATCCTTGGGACAAGCCTTATTGAGGTCCGTGAAGTCCACGCACACTCGCCACTTTCCTGTCTTCTTCTTTACCACCACCATATTGGCTAACCATTGTGGGTAAAAAACTTCTTTAATAGCCCCAGCCTGCTTGAGCTTGGTCACCTCACTTCTGACAGCTTCAATGTGCTCTTTTGATGATCGCCGAGGTGGTTGTCTTTTAGGAATTACAGAAGGATTCACATTGAGTCGATGACAAATGAAATTCGAATCTATACCTAGGGCTTCATATGGGCTCCATGAGAACTCATCTAGATTTGCTCTGAGGAACTCCAGCAATCCCTCATTCTCTTGCAAAGGCAGTTTAGCCCCAACTTGGAAGAATTTTTTCGGATCATCGGCAACAATTACCCTTTCCAAATCTTCACACTTTACCTCGTCGGCTGGTCCATCTAAGGGTAATGCTGGGGGTTTTAATTGCTATAATCTATTATCGGCAGTAGCCGAGGTCTCTGCCTCTGGTCGATGTTGTATAGCCGCTACTAGGCATTGCCGAGCTGCAACCTGGCTTCCTACTATTTCCAATACTTGCCCTCCAGATGGGTACTTCACTTTCTAATGTAAAGTAGATGAGACTGCTCCTAGGATATGAAGCCAAGGTCTACCCATAATAGCCGTGTATGGAGAGAGAACGTCTACAACAATGAAGTCCACCTCCACCACGTCCATAGCAGTTTGCACAAGTAGTCTGATTTGTCCTTTTGGAGCGACCATCCTTCCCTCAAAACTTACCAGAGGAGAACTGTAGGCTACTAAGTCTTCTGACTTCAGACCTAGCCCCTTATACAAATCTGGGTACATTATATCAACAACACTACCTTGATCAATCATCACCATTTTTACATTGTACCCACCAATTCTCAACGTGACCACCAGAGCATCATCATGGGGCTATATGGTTCCAACCTTGTCCTTATCCGAAAAGCCCAAATAAAGGGGAACGTCCACCCTGGCTCTCTTCGACGCTTGGCAATGATCCTCGGCCGGAGGTCGGAACACCGACAGTACCCTGGAAGGACAAGAACTAGTCCTCCCTGGGGCGGCAAAAATAACGTTTATCATACCAAGGGGGAGTCTTGAAGAAGCGTCCCCATGCATTTCTGAGCCTGCCTAGCTTACCCTATCAGGAATGATGCAACAGTTGCTTCAATTTCCCCTCTCGGACCAACTGCTCCAAATGGTCCCATAAGTTCCTGTAATCCTCCGTCGTGTGCCCATGATCCTGATGATAGTGGCAATAAAGGTTCGGGTTGCGCTTCTTAGGCTCTCCTGCCATCTTGTTTGGCCACTTAAAAAAGGGCTCATTCTTTATCTTCTTTAATACCTGCTGCACCGGCTCCCGAAACACTATATTAACCACTTGGGTGTCAGCAGAACCTGATTGCCCAACGAAGTCTTTCCGAGGTTGGTTACTATTGTAACAGTCCGACCTGAAATCCCTCCTCTCCTGAAGGATTACCTTAGCATTTCCTTTTTC
This sequence comes from Quercus lobata, assembly GCF_001633185.2. Lineage (NCBI taxonomy): Eukaryota > Viridiplantae > Streptophyta > Magnoliopsida > Fagales > Fagaceae > Quercus > Quercus lobata. Next base: position 28,190,932 of record NC_044912.1, on the reverse strand, counting down.
CTGAAGTTGGTCTTCTTCTACTCTTCTGTATTTATCAATCCTATCCATCAATTGGTGTACACTGGCAACAGGTTTACCAGTTAGAGATTTCCTTAAATCATGCTCGGTTGGGAGGCCAGCCTTGAAGCTTATGTCCACATCATCATGCTCTCCTTCTATTTCATTAAACATTTCCCAGTATCTATCTGAATAAGTCTTAAGAGTCTCGCCCTATCGCATGGACATAAACAGCAAGGATCTCAAAGGCCGAGGAACCCTGCTGCAAGTGATAAAGCGAGCGCCAAAAGCCCGGGTAAGCTTTTTGAAGGACTCAATAGAGTTGGCCCTTAAACTGTTGAACCATCTCATCGCCACCGGACCCAAACTTGATGGAAAGACCTTGCACATCAAGGCCTCGTCCCTGGAGTAGATAGCCATCTTTTGGCTAAAATGGCTAACTTGCTCTATTGGGTCTGACCGGCCATCATATAGGGTAAATGTAGGCTGGTGGAATCGCCGAGGAAGGATCGCATCTTCTATATTCCTTGTGAAGGGTGATTTAGAGACTTGGCTAAATGCTTTGTTCATAGCGTTGTTCCCCAAGCCCCTGCTAGGCGGGCTTTTGTACCTATGTCAATGGTCGTGCTCTTCTTCATAGGAGAAAGTCTTACTAGGCAAAGTTTTGGATCTCCGCCTATAACTAACTCCATCCGTCTCCTCGGATGATGGTTCAGAGCAAGGTGGGGAACGTTCTCGCCGGGCATGGCACAACTCTCTTTTCAACTCATCAATCTCACGTTGCAGGTTCCTGTCATTTTTTGCATGGGAAACATGACTCTTCCCACGAGAACGACTTTTGGTGGTATGAGTTGTACGCACACTCCCCTCACGGCCTTCTTTCCGTTCAGGACTCCGTTGCGGATCACCATGTTGGGAGCCCCTTGACTCTGCTTGGTGTGGGTTGGCATCTACCTGATGTAGTCCTACTGCGTAGTGATGTGGACCTACTTCCTCCATCATGAACGTTGCACCGGATTTCTTTTAAATTAGATCAAGCTCTCACGTTGTAGGTTCCTGTCATTTTTTGCATGGGAAACATGACTCTTCCCACGAGAGCGACTTTTGGTGGTATGAGTTGTGCGCACACTCCCCTCACGGCCTTCTTTCCGTTCGGGACTCCGGTGCGGATCACCATGCTGGGAGCCCCTTGACTCTGCTTGGTGTGGGTTGGCATCTACCTAATGTAGTCCTACTGCGTAGTGATGTGGACCTGCTTCCTCCATCATGAACGTTGCACCAGATTTCTTTTAAGTTAGATCAAGCTCTCCCCACAAACGGCGCCAATTGTAAGGACTCAATTTGTAACGATCCCAAATTCGTATCGGGTTCGAATGTTAAAATCCCAAACAATAAATTTGTAGAGCGTGGATGTCAAAGAACTAGGTTAACTCTAAAAGAAAAACGATTAAATTTAACATTTATTGATGAATTAACACTAATATAACGATCAATTTCTCCTTGAAATAAGTTCAGTTCTTTATTTCATAAGATTTTCTTCTAAGTACTCCTCGTTTAGAGGTTCCGATCTTTTTTTCTCAATGCATTCTTCTATGTCATATATTGCCCTCTTGATGTCATCTTCACCACACACGTGTAGATTGGGTTCGGGGGATCCCTTCCTGCCCCATCTAACACCTCCTGGAACCTCCAACCAGTAGCTGTAAGGCTGCCTCATCACTGTTCATGCATTACCTCCACATTAATGCGATTAGAGAGTTGGTTGAGAGGCAATTAATACGAAGGCAGCTGTTGTTAAAGATATTTGTTTACCTTTTCTTTCTTACCCTTGGTCCCATGTCCCACCTTCAGTGGTAATGTAGCTCTGAAGTGTGTTTGTAACAATGTGGCGTTCAGGTCGTCCTCGGACTCATACTGTCGAGAAGGATTTTGTCCTTGGACGAATACTGAACTCACCTCACATAATATCTACTCTCCTTTTCATTTGGTTACCCTTATAACCTGATATGGGCCTCCTCGGACAGTTTTATGTCCTCGGATGGGCCACAGGCCCAGTTAACACAATTTTAATAATTTATTGATTAACCGGCCCCCACATGTAACATGAACAGTACATTAAGGCAAATGAACAGTGTTTTATGAGTGTGAACAATAACTGAAAATTATTTTTTTATTGTTTTTAATTTTTAGTTTTCAGCAAAATAAGCGGTATTCAAACGCACACATATTGTTTGGTTGAGTTTAAATTATATTCTCCATGTAAAGTTTTTTTATCCTCAATTTGAATTTTACCATATCATTTTCTTTGATAGAATAGATGGTTCTGGCTTCTCAAAAAAGAAGAAGAATAGATGGTTCTGTATCTAAATACAGTCATTAATAAATAGTATTTATTAATAATAAGATAATTATATAATTAATAGTTCCATATAAAAAAATATTATAATAAATACTTATTAATAACTATCATAATTATCAAATTTCATATTTAATATTTCATATACAAATACACTCAAAATAAATATCTATTAATAATTATCAAATTTCATATTTATATGCAAAATGAGAGAGAGAGAGAGAGAGAGAGAGAGAGAGAGGATCAATTTTTTTTTTTAAAAGGTAAAATCATATTTTATTGAATTTTTTTGTGCATTGCTTATGTTATTAACTAGTAGATCATGTAATGAAATGGTTATTCATGTGAAATAGCTAATAAGTTATTAGGATCAAGATCGTACACAGGATCAGTGAGAGGGTTAAAAAATATATTAAAAAATACTTGTAAGTAATTCATAGTATATGTTAAAGAAATATTAAACAAAATTATTTTTTGACACAAATTACTAATAAAAGGCAAAGTACCAAATTACATATACATAAACAAAATTCAAAGTTACAACTTACAAATACCAAGTTCTAATAGCACAAATATGCATAATGTCTCACATGAACAAAACAAAACAAAACAAATAGCAATACATAAATCAAATAATAATGTTTCAAACATCACCACAAATACACTCAATCATTAAGACCACAATTTTGGTTATCTTGATTGGGTTCCTCAAAGTAGGATTGATCGTTATAAACAACATTCTTATCATTGTTAGCAACCACATGGCCTGTATCATTTATTGGATAATCATCAGAATCTCTTAATGTTGCATTTGGAGGTTCATTCACTTCATTTTCATTGGCATCACCAAACTCAAATTCATCACTAATAGCATGATCTTCTTTATCTTTCTCACACTTGCCCTCTGCTCTATAGTATTTTCTCTTATCTTCTGTTTTCTGTGATTTTATTGATTAGATTAGAGTAAGGTGAGACTTAGGGTTATTTTATTTTATTTTTATTTTTTTTGTTATTTTTATTTTTTATCAATTTGGACTGTGGCCGCTGGGCTAATTTGTTAATAATAATATTATTATTATTATTAGTTTGGGGCCTTTAGGTTCCATTTGAAGGCCCGAAATAAGCACAAAAATTGAATTAAAAAAAAAAAAAAAAAAAAAAAGATCTTTGGTACTGTTATAGGATCACGACCCTATAAGATTCTACGATCCAGATTGGGATCCCTCACAAATCCCTCTTCAGTACAAATCATAGAGAGATCCATGAAGTTTTATGGATGTAGGATCTTAAGATCCCAAGACTTGGATTGAGATCTCAATATCTTACAACTATATTGTTAAGAAAAGTTATTCCTTAGTAGGTGTATTAGCTTTTAAATTAATATATTTATAAAAATACAAAATTTTCTATATGCACTTTATAAGGACACGATTTGTAACGACCCAAAACGATATTGGGTTCACACGTAAAAAGGCCCAAACAATATCATTTATAGAGCGTAGGTTTGAAAGGCTAGGCCTTGGTCACCGAACGGGGGTTTGTCATGGTGTTCATACATAATTAAATTCTGTTCGCTTTAGGAGTCTTTCTCCTGGAGGCGGGCTGGGAGGCTCTGGTTTTTGGCCATTTTTCCCAGCCCCTTTCTCTGGACTGCTTACTTCCCCTTTTATATTAGCTTGTATTCCTCATCTAACGTCCACGTGTAGGTTTGACTTTCCAGGACGGATACTTGTCCCATCAGCCCATACCCAGAGTGGTTGGGGGTGGTTGTAAAAGCTGAAGAGCATGGTTCTGTCAGACGCAGAGTATTCAATGGCAGTAATGGCAGCTTTCCCTTTGTCCTTGGTTGCCATAATGTCCAGCAGCCCTTTCTCTATCAGCATAGATATTTTAGATTTTCCCCAAAACTGTTCATATACCATTCTTGCCCTTTCTTTTAAGAGGGCCTCGGGGATGCCGAGGACAGAATCGTCCTCGGCCATGTCTCAGGATAACTTGGACTTTTATTATACGTCATCGGCTATATCCCTCCTCGGCTCGGGCCTTGAGCCCCAATGCAAAAATGGGCTAGGGTCACAAATTATTGGGCCCCACAATAGCCCCTCAAAATCCTGCTGTCTGACCTCTTGGTCGGAAAGGAGGATTTTGATAATGCCAAGACTTTATTACAGTTCATTTAGCTCTGCCCGTCATTAATGTTGGTGTCTCTTCGTCTGCTTAGGAAATGCACCGGGTTTAAGAGACATTCTTCTAGATTTACACACGATGCGCTCCCACCGTTTCAGTGTTCGAGGCGCGTCTTTAATAAATTTCCTTTACGAGGCCAATCAAATCTGACAGTTATAGATGACATTGGGGAGTTGAACAGACACTATATCGTTTACAGCTTTTCTTGGAAATCTATACGGATTAAATGCCACTGATCTTACCTTCCATATAAGAAACTAGATGAGAGGGTACTTCCTTTGCATAAAAACCCTTTAACCTTTCTAAAGCCTTAAACCTCAAGCTGCTCTCAAAATTTTCATTATCAGCACAGTCAAATCTTATAGTGTGTTATGTCTGAGGTAGAAACGGGGGTGAAGAGACCACATCCCTTCCAAAAGCACCGTGTCCTTCTAAAGCTTAAGATGGCTCGGTCAGGGTAGGGTTGGCAGAGACTCAAGATATTTCTCATCCTCCTTCAGCCAAAATCCGAAGCAGGAGCTAACCGCGTCAATTTTTTGATGCAATCGAGCTGGGGTTGCCCATTATCAGTACCATCCGCTCTCCTATGAGCATAGCTAATATGGCACCAGCGTGTTAGGAGTCAGGGCTGATGCAGGGACTAAGTATCTCTGCTTCCTCCTCTCTTCCTTCACTGGTGTCTCCTTTTGCCTCCCCTTCTTCTTCTTTCTCATCACCAGATCCATCCTAATGCTTTTACTTCTTCCTCTTCTTCTCCTCATCCATCAAAGGAGGTCCTCCTCTCAATATGGGTGCTACTGGGGTAGAATTTGGAAAGATTTCGGAGCAGAGCTTAAAAAGACTTCTGGTCGTTTGTCTACTTGTTGTTGTTTGTTTTTTTCTTTTATTTTTTTTGCAATTTGTTTTTTGTATAGGCTTATTTAAGCCCTTCATTGTATGTTGTAATACCTCTTTATATTAATAAAAGTCAACATTGCTTTATTTTGTATATTCTACCTCTTCTTTCTGAAATGGTTATCCCGTGAATAGACGTACTACCACATGACTTCCTTTTTTATTTTTATATTCTAAACGATGCTTAGGGCCAAAACTCCAGTTAATAAAAAGACTTTGCTCTGTGCTTATTGAAACTATTCGGCACAATAAGCCGATTTGGACAAATGATATTTAGGGAAAAAACCTTTGTTTGAGAGAAAGATGTAATTCTGTACTTATCGGGTTATTCGGCTTGATAATGCTGTCCCCAAAACAGTCGAGATGACGGTTGATTGCTCGGTGCGGTGTAGGAGATAACTATCCGAGGATGGGTGGTTCAAAGTTGGACCGTCCATGTGGGCTGCCAAGTACTTAGAGTATTTCGCCGCCTTTTTAATGGCTTTTGTAGCCCTGGTCCCTTTTTTGGTATCCAGTCCGTTTGCATCAATTCCCTTAGAGCTGAGACTTGGAGGACAGATCGGGATCTTCCTGTAGGTCTGAGTAATCTAACACTCTTTTTAAGTAGTTAGTTTCTCCATAGGTTTGGGTCCGAGGACCATGCAATACCTTGGTTCTGTCCAAAACTTGATTTTTTAAGTAGTTGGTTTCCCCATAGGTTTGAGTCCGAGGACCATGCAATACCTTGGTTCTGTCCAAAATTCGATTTTTTAAGTAGTTGGTTTCCCCATAGGTTTGAGTCTGAGGATCATGCAATACCTTGGTTCTATCCAAAATTTGATTTTTTAGTAGTTGGTTTCCCCATAGGTTTGAGTCCGAGGACCATGCAATACCTTGGTTCTGTCCAAAACTTGATTTTTAAGTAGTTGGTTTCCCCATAGGTTTGAGTCCGAGGACCATGCAATACCTTGGTTCTGTCCAAAACTTGATTTTTAAGTAGTTGGTTTCCCCATAGGTTTGAGTCCGAGGACCATGCAATACTTTGGTTCTGTCCAAAACTCGATTTTAAGTAGTTGGTTTCCCCATAGGTTTGAGTCCGAGGACCATGCAATACCTTGGTTCTGTCAAAAACTCGATTTCTAAGTAGTTGGTTTCCCCATAGGTTTGAGTCTGAGGACCATGCAATACTTTGGTTCTGTCCAAAACTCGATTTTTTAAGTAGTTGGTTTCCCCATAGGTTTGAGTCCGAGGACCATGCAATACCTTGGTTTTGTCCAAAACTCGATTTCTAAGTAGTTGGTTTCCCCATAGGTTTGAGTCCCAGGACCATGCTATACCTTGGTTCTATCCAAAACTTGATTTTTTAAGTAGTTGGTTTCCCCATAGGTTTGAGTCCGAGGACCATGCAATACCTTGGTTCTGTCCAAAACTTGATTTCTAAGTAGTTGGTTTCCCCATAGGTTTGAGTCTCAGGACCATGCAATACCTTGGTTTTGTCCAAAACTCGATTTCTAAGTAGTTGGTTTCCCCATAGGTGTGAGTCCGAGGACCATGCAATACCTTGGTTTTGTCCAAAACTTGATTTTTTAAGTAGTTGGTTTCCCCATAGGTTTGAGTCCGAGGACCATGCAATACCTTGGTTCTGTCCAAAACTTGATTTTTTTAAGTAGTTGGTTTCCCCATAGGTTTGAGTCCGAGGACCATGCAATACCTTGGTTCTGTTCAAAACTTGATTTCTAAATAGTTGGTTTCTCCATAGGTTTGAGTCCGAGGACCATGCAATACCTTGGTTCTGTCCAAAACTTGATTTTTTAAGTAGTTGGTTTCCCCTGAGTCCGAGGACCATGCAATACCTTGGTTCTGTTGATTTCTAAATAGTTGGTTTCTCCATAGGTTTGAGTCCGAGGACCATGCAATACCTTGGTTCTGTCCAAAACTTGATTTCTAAGTAGTTGGTTTCCCCATAGGTTTGAGTCCGAGGACCATGCAATACATTGGTTCTGTCCAAAACTTGATTTTTAAGTAGTTGGTTTCCCCATAGGTTTGAGTCCGAGGACCATGCAATACCTTGGTTCTGTCCAAAACTCGATATCTAAGTAGTTGGTTTCCCCATAGGTTTAAGTCCGAGGACCATGCAATACCTTGGTTCTGTCTAAAACTTGATTTCTAAGTAGTTGGGGGAATTAACCCCTCGATTATGGCGCGGGACCTTTGTTTAGGGGGATTAGCTCCTCGTCCAAGCCCCTAGAACCATCTGCGCTGCTAACGCTACGAAGCGCAGCCCCTAGTGAAGAAACATAGCCCCTAGTGGGACTTTACGCTAAAACACTACACCCGGCTGTTGGAAATGATGTGAGTGATTATCTCAAACCACCACCTGTGCCAAGACACAAGCCCTCCCCACAGACGGTGCCAATTGTAAGGACACGATTTGTAACGACCCAAAACGATATTGGGTTCGCACGTAAAAAGGCCCAAGCAATATCATTTATAGAGCGTGGGTTTGAAAGGCTAGGCCTTGGTCACCAGACGGGGGTTTGTCGTGGTGTTCATACATAATTAAATCGTGTTCGCTCTAGGAGTCTTTCTCCTGGAGGCGGGCTGGGAGGCTCTGGTTTTTGGCCATTTTTCCCAGCCCCTTTCTCTGGACTGCTTACTTCCCCTTTTATGTTGGCTTGTATTCCTCATCCAACGTCCACGTGTAGGTTTGACTTTCCAGGACGGATACTTGTCCCATCAGTCCATACCCAGGGTGGTTGGGGGTGGTTGTAAAAGCTGAAGAGCATGGTTCTGTCAGGCGCAGAGTATTCAATGGTAGTAATGGCAGCTTTCCCTTTGTCCTTGGTTGCCATAATGTCCAGCGGCCCTTTCTCTATCAGCATAGATATTTTAGATTTTCCCCAAAACTGTTCCTATACCATTCTTACCCTTTCTTTCAGGAGGGCCTCGGGGATGCCGAGGACAGAATCGTCATCGGCCATGTCTCAGGATAACTTGGACTTTTATTATACGTCCTCGGCTATATCCCTCCTCGGCTCGGGCCTTGGGCCCCAATGCAAAAATGAGCCACTTTGAAACTTTGTTCACCATTTGCCATAATTCTTTCCAAAGTTCTCTTCGGTCACATTCGTCCGTATCAAGATCGACGACTCTAATACCAAATGTTAGGAATCCAGTGGTTCCTAATGGGGGTGGATAGGAATTATATGGAGATTGATGGGAATTGTAGGGAAATTGACTTAATTCAAGGTAGTCACCCTCCATAGAAAAAGAGAGAGAGATGCACTAATGCACTAAGAAATTGGTTTATTCTTCCATTGATATCTAATGTTGAATTATAATTATGTATTTATAGGAGACTAGCTCTAATCTCATTGGCCCACATGGTCTCATCCTATTGGTTTTATTATTCCCCATGTGCATTAATAATTCCAACATGTGCTAAATGTGATTAACATGCTTGGAATCGTAACTAACTAACTAAATCTCAATACAACAATTAGTATCCATATGCTTATAGCATTCCTAACATTAGTTAAATGTCGATCTATCCTCCCAATTTGTTGATCAACACTTGTAAGTGTTGATACATACTCTCTCATTATGCTGATTACTATTGCTTGCATTGTGGTCTTACTCAAGTAGGTTAAGGCTTGCATTGCGTGGTTGTGTTATGTGCTAAGTCCCACATTGTGCATATACTAAATTGATCCAGTCTTTATAAACAACTATAAGGAATCTTCTTGTTACTAGACTAGTCTTGTTAAGATGTATTGCGAATTTGGCTAGACCTTTTCCTTAGATCGTTACATACTAAAATGTTTTACACCCATACTTAGGATTAGGAATAAAACATTTTCATCACTCACAAAACCAACCAGCCCCCTCGAAGCTGCCAGCCCCTTCCTCAAAAATATTTTCAATAGAAAATATGTTACGCCAGAATGCAGAGCTGAGCCTTGCTATTTATAGACACTAAATATTGGCCCCTCTAGGAGAGCTAGGGTGCTGACTCTTATAACTACCAAATAATTGATGATCCGTATGATATAAAGATTTTCAAACTCGAAAGTATTGGAAATTTAGAAATAGAAGATGGTGACAATAATAGCAATGAACCATAAAACAGGTATAAACTTGATTGGCTAAAGACCCACATGGGGCTGCTTTTTAAGGTGTAGAGGGTGACTTGTCGCTATCAGCTATCAGAAGCTTTCATTACCACTAAAACATCCCTTCACAAACAATTTATCTAATGCACCTGCCTTGCCTTGCCTTGTCTCTCAGGTATGAGATACCATACCTCTTCCCTATCCCTCCCGGCACCTCTTGTTTTTTTATTAACATTAAATCCAAGGTTGAAAAACAAAAGAAAAAGAACAAAGAAACCTCCAAGGTTGGTGAGGCACCAAATATTTTGCCAAGTTTCTACAAAGAAGATGATGATATGATGATCTAGTTTAATAATTTCAACATTAATCAAACTAGTTGCAACAAACTTCGTTTTCTATTTATGCTCATTGTATCTCATTCTCATATGACATATGCCATTGGACATCCTGTTAAAACAAAAATAAAAAGGTGTATTTGCTTTCCTATTTCATTCAAAGGACTTCATCCACCTTATGTAAATCAAGACATTTTCATTTTTCAATATAGACGATTAATTTTGAATTTTCAATACATAATTAGCACTTCCTCATACATACAATGTTTAAGAGTTTATGGAGAAAAAAGTTCGAATTACAAAGTTAACAACATATTGTAACTATTTAAAAAAAATACATAAGATATTATTAATCTTCAATTAATTCGTTCACAATTATATACATGAAATGGTAAGATTTATGATTTGCCAAAATAAAAATCCCATAAAGAAAGATAGTAAAGTTGTAAGATTTTGTTTACAATGAATAATTACGAATTATTATGAGAATGGATATCAATCTTTACATTTTATTAAAAGTCTCAAATTTTAACTTATAATAACATTTTATTTTATTTATATTATGGACATTTATAAATAAGTTAGTATCTTATGTGTCTGACGTATGGACCTACTTACATGTGAAAGGCAGGACTCATGCAGCCGACGCATGCGAAATTATTTCATTTTAAATACTAAATAGTTATTTATTTATTTGTGTAGAAATGATTAGATTCCAATTTTACAATTGAAGACACAAAAATGACCCTTTGACATTTGATAAGACATCCCAACAGTAATCGATTGAGTCAATTTGTCGTAACCAATTTTTTATACAATTTTTGGTAAACAATTGTTTTTTTTAGAAAAATAAAATAAAAATTTGTAGAGTCAACAAATTGTAAGTTAACGGCGCAGATGGATGCGCTAGGAAGTGATTGAGAATTGAGGGAGCCCACAAACACAATGAAGCAAATTAAATAAGAATGGGTTGGGGGAAGTGGGACCCTTGCCACAACGTGCGGCATGATGATCTGTGACAGTGAGACAGAGATGGGCCCCGCCTGGTTTTATTTTCTTATTGGGGTCAGCCTCAGCCATGTTCGTTCGAAGTAGGAACCTATAACACACGGTCTTCCTCTTATCATCACTTCCTGTACTACTGTCGTCCCATGCCATTTGTGTAGGGCTGTTTATACTTCTCATTTTACCTTGTGCACATGTTTGGGCACTGACTTTTGTGGTCCGGGTTTGCTTTTTAATTTTTAATTTTTGTTAAAGTGTGAACCACAGCCATGACGACGACGACGACGACAACAAAAAAAAGTTGAATAAAGATAATTTTTAGAATTTGATATTTCATTCGTATTAACAGCTCAATTATCTATATATATTTTTTTTTGTTAAATCTCATGTAATAAAAATGACATAGTATCATTTTATTGAACAAATTTATTACACGTGTCAAGTATATGTATTACTAGAAAGAAGAGAACTATCGATATAAACAAAATATTTGTGGGTAAATTTAAATTCTATAATTGCAAGATGTAAAATTTAAAAATGTCTAAATTTTATGGGTGTAATATGTACTTTAGCTTTTATTTTTTCCAAAACAATAAGTTGAATAAAGATAATTTTTTTTTTTAAAAAAAAAGGGGAGGGTTTAAAAGTTATAAATTTGTAATCAGCCGAGATTTTATATATAAAAAAAAGTAATTACCTTTTGTTAATAATAAAGTATTGGATATTAATATATTATTATTGATCTATGAAAAATCTGATGACACTACAGTCTGAATCAAGCAACCTATCCTATCCAATTCCAGATTTGAGCTCCTATGTAATCTTTAGCATGGCTGGCAAAAGTATTGAGTAACGCATTCCATGTTCTTTTTCACATGTATAAAACAGTGACATCTTATAAGTTGTCGAGCTCGCTATCAAACATCTGGATTACTTGCTGACCAGGGACTTTCAACCTTTTGAAGTGGTCTATTCTCAGAAACTTCGGCCCCAGGACGGGATAGTATGCCTCCGCTCTTTAATCAATTTTTTTGGCCTTTGGTGGGTGATTGTGTGACTAAATCAGTGCTGGATTTTCTCAATTTGGGTGTTGCTCCGCCTAATTTTAATGAGACAAATATTATTCTCATACCGAAAATTAAAAATCCGAGCCTTATGATTGACTTTAGACCTATTAGTCTTTGTAATATGATGTATAAATTGGCCTCTAAAACTTTAGCCAATCGTATGAAATCTATGTTATCTAGCATTGTTAGTGAGAATCAAAGTGCCTATACCAAGGGCCATTTTATCATGGATAATGTTTTGGTAGCTTTTGAAACTATGCATCATATTAGTCAGAAGTGTAATGGAAAGGTGAGCAACATGGCCTTAAAGCTTGACATGAGTAAAGCTTATGATAGGGTGGAATGGGTGTGTTTGGAGAATATTATGCTTCGGTTGGGTTTTCATAGGGAGCTGGTGGATACGGTCATGTCATGTGTATCATTTGTGGTTTATTCTGTATGTATTAACGGGAAACCTCGTGGTTGTATTATCCCTTCTAGGGGTCTTCGCCAAGGAGACCCTCTTTCTCCATACTTGCTTTTGCTTTGTGCAGAAGGGCTTTCAGCCTTGTTGCGGCATGCCTCAGAAAGGGGTTTAATTAGAGGTATTTCAGTCAATTATCATGCTCCGCGTATTACCCATTTATTCTTTGCTGTTGATGGTCTAATTTTCTGCCGTGCTACTTTAGAGGAATGTTCAGAGCTAGAGCATATTTTTTCCTTATATGAAGGGGTCTCTGGCCAACAGTTGAACAAGATTAAAATGACAATTTTCTTTAGTAAAAATACTCCTCAAGCTATACAAGAGGAAATCAAACGTTGTTTCAGTGCTCAGGTTATCCGCTAACATGAGAAATATTTGGGTCTCCCATCCCTTATAGGGTGAAACAAGCATAACACCTTTATCTAGCTCAAGGAAAAATTGGGTAATAAGCTTTCGGGTTGGAAGGAAAAATTCTTATCTTCTGCGGGTAAAGAGAAATATCAGCCATTGGATTAGCGTCTCACCATTGGATATAGGGAACATAGCTGCCTAGAGCAATTAATGACGCATTGCGGGCTCTAAAACATTAGTGGCAATTATGGGGCACGCAAAACGACACTCCCATGTGTGCAAATCAAAGGGCAAAATAATATTAGCGCACGAAAAATCAAAACCCCACTTTTCTCCTCGGATGAAAGGGAAAAAATTGGAGTTTTGAGGAGTTATTGTAGGGTTAAGAGCCCAAATGGTATATTGGGCCTTGGGCCTTAGCCGAGAGCATAGTAATCCGAGAACAAATGAATGGGGTTAGATAGGTCAAGCTTAGAATCTAACAAGCAAGATACGAATGGGAGAGTGGTCCGAGGAGGAATATCTCCTCGGATAGGCTAAGCATGGCTCAAATGTGTATCCTAAGGTTCAAGGTAACCTTCCAGGAAGTTCCAATGATAGGGGTGTGTATCTTAAGTGTACCAGAAGGTTGGGAGCTCAAAAATATCTAAGGAAAAGCTGCTGCCACAGCATTGAATGCTCTACGGCTAACTTTCTAGCTGCATTTATGTGGAGAAGACCTCTGAACAATTTTGTCTTGGCCTTCCTAACTCACAGAGGGCCAAAGAGGGGGTCTGATGGGATAAGCACTCAAGTAATAGCTTAGATGACCAACAAGTGTAGAACTAAGATCGTTCAAAGGAGACTATATAACGTGAGAAACCCTCCATGAAGAGGGGATCGGAAAAAAGGAGTGAAACACTGTGGCAATTAGGAATCAAACTTGTAATAGAACTTCAAGAGCAATTTATAGGAACCAGTCTCCTCGGACGTTGTCGAGGATATTTTTCCTTAGTGTAAATTTGTTATCTTCCTTTCTTTGTCATCAAGACCTGTTTACTTGCCGCTTAATTCATTAAAGGCCTGTTTTCCAATCCATTCTCTACAAATTTATTGTTTTGGGCTTTTTGGGCCTAGGTCCATATACTTTTTGGGCTAGGAGTTCAAACCAGGTCCTTACAATTGGCGCCGTCTGTGGGAAGATTATTTGGGTGATAGTGAGTGTAACGTTCAACCATGGTAGGTTTAGGTCCACACCAAACAGAATCCATAGGATCCTAATGTGAGGATCCTAATGTGAAAATCCTTTTGTCAACCTCGAGCAAAGAAGGGATCAAGAGGGGAGTGTGCATACCATCCAATTTGGTAGGAGTCAGTCTCGGGATAAAAGCCATCTCTTTTGTCAGGAGGATACCAGAGCCCTGCAACTGGAGGTTGACCATCTAAAGAGAAAGCTGTGCCGTGCACAACGAAAGCGAACCCCCTCCGACTTCGACGTTTCTTCTGATGATGGAGAGGATGCCAGTTATAGACGAAGGTCAAGGACCCCACCCAGCGAGTTTTTCTCCTACGATGAGAGCACCATCATAAACGTAGGTATAAGAGCCAGCCTCGCAAAGGCCGAAGAAATGACACTATGAGCAAGGTGTTGAACCAAGTTTCCAGATCACTCTTCATGCGCAGGATTGAAGGGGCAAGACTTCCTCGGCAGTTCAACTAGCCAACGTTCACCATCTACAATGGTCGAACAAATCCTATGGAGCATGTGAGCCATTTCAACCAAAGAATGGCTGTCCATTCTAAGGACGAAGCCTTGATGTGCAAGGTGTTCCCCTCCAGTTTAGGACCTGTGGCAATGAGATGGTTCGATGGTTTAAGGGCAGGTTCCATAGGTTTCTTCAAGGAGGTCACCCAGGCATTTGGCTCTAGTTTAATCACTTGTAGTAGGGTTCCTCGGCCCTTAGATTCCCTACTCTCTTTGTCAATGCGAGAAGGGAAGACCCTGAAAACATACTCGGACAGATACTGAGAGATGTATAATGAGATAGACGGTAACTTTGATGATGTGGCCATAAATACCTTTAAGGTCGGCCTCCTAACCAAGCACGGTTTAAGGAAGTCTTTAACGGGAAAGCCTGTCACCAGTATGCACCAACTCATGGGCCGAATTGACAAGTATAATAGGGTTGAAGAAGACTAGCAGCAGGGGAAATGAAAGGATAAGGTTATCCCTCAAGAAAGAAGGGATTTCAGGTCGGACCAATGCAACAACAACTGGCCTCGGAGAGACTTTGCTAGGTAGTTAGGGCTTGCCAATGCTCAAGCAGTTAACGCGGTATTTCGAGAACCGATGCATCAAGTTCTAGAGAAGATTAAGAATGAGTCATTCTTCAAATGGCCAAATAAGATGGCAGGAAACCCCATGAGGCGTAATCAGAACCTCTATTACCAATATCACTAGGACCAGGGACATACTACAAAAGATTGTAGAAATTTGTGGGACCATTTGGACCAGCTGGTTTGAGAAGGAAAGTTGAAGCACCTCTTGCATCATTCTAGTGGCTAAGGGGGCCAGACTGGTTTGGAACCCCGGAGAGATGCTTCTTCAAGACCCCCTTTAGTGAGTTTTGATGGGAAGGTTGTCATTCCGAGGGGCTAGATTAGACTACCTGTGCAGGCCGGT
The DNA here is from genome assembly GCF_001633185.2 of Quercus lobata. Classification (NCBI taxonomy): domain Eukaryota; kingdom Viridiplantae; phylum Streptophyta; class Magnoliopsida; order Fagales; family Fagaceae; genus Quercus; species Quercus lobata. The sequence goes on along the minus strand of NC_044912.1, from coordinate 28,175,524 downwards.
TCAGAAGTGGTAGAGGTAGACTTCATCATGGTGGATGCTTATTCCCCCTACACAGCCATTGTGGCCAGGCCTTAGCTTCATGCGCTGGAAGCTGTCTCTTCTACCTTGCACCAAAAGGTGAAATATCCGTTGGACGGTCAAATTGAAGAGATTATTAGGAGTCAATCCACGGCTAGGCAGTGCCTAGTGGCCATAATCTCGCATCAGCCCAAAGTTGAATCCTCGACCTTTGCTGAAAGGGGCTTATAGCAATTAAGAGCTCCAATGTTGCCTGTCAATGAATCAACCGAGGAGGCGAAATGTGAAGATTTGGAAATGGTCGTTGTTGGTGATGATCCGAAGAAGTTCTTTCAGATCAGGGCTCAACTGCCTCCCCCAGAAAAGAAAGAGCTGATAGAGTTTCTTAGAAAAAATGTTGATGTGTTCGTGTGGAGCGCTTACGAAGCCCCGGGGGTGGACCTAAGCTTCATCTGTCATCATTTAAATGTTAATCCATCCATCACCCCAAAAAGCAAACACCTCAGCGCTCGTCCAAGGATCACTCTGATGCCATCAGGGATGAGGTGAAGAAGTTCAAACAGGCAAGGGCTATCAAGAAGGTTTTCTACCCTGAGTGGCTGGCCAATATCGTGGTGGTAAAGAAGAATAATGAGAAATGGCGAGTGTGTGTAGACTTCATAAATCTAAATAGGGCTTGCCCAAAAGATCCCTTCCCTATGCCTAGGATCGACCAGCTGGTGGATGCAACTGTAGGCCATCCTCAAATGAGCTTTTTAGATGTCTTTCAAGGGTACCACTAGATACCACTAGCCCTAGATGATCAAGAAAAAACTGCTTTTATCACTCCCACTAGAAACTACCATTACAAAGTGATGCCCTTTGGTTTGAAAAATGCAGGGTCTACCTATCAAAGCATGATGAGTAGGATGTTTGAACCACAGTTGGGCAAAAGTATTGAGGTCTATATAGACGACATGGTGGTGAAGAGTAAGGTAGTGTCCGAGCATGTGGGAGATCTCAGGAACATTTTTGAAATTCTGAGGAAGCATAAATTGCGCCTTAACGCTTCCAAATGCTCTTTTGGTGTGAGATTAGGCAAATTTCTAGGCTACATGGTTACCCATCATGGAATTGAAGTTAACCCCGATCAGATGAAGGCAATCAACAGTTTACAACTACCTTGGAATCCTAAGGAAGTCTAGAAACTGACCGGGATGACCGCTGCCTTGAACCGGTTTATTTCTCGATTAGTGGATAGGTGCAGACCTTTCTTCCTTTTGATGAATAAGTGGAAGAGATTTGAGTGGATTGAGGAGTGTGTTTTGGCCTTCCAGTAACTTAAAGAATATCTATCTCGACCACCTATCATGTCCAGTCTTGAGGTGGATGAGGTCATGTTTGTTTATATCGCTTTGGCCTCTCATGCTGTAAGTTTGGTGTTGATACGAGTTGACAGTGGCATACAACAACCAGTTTACTATGTGAGCAAGTTACTACATAAGGCCGAGGTTCGTTATCTACCATTAGAGAAAGCTATTTTGGCAGTGATGCATGCTACACGAAAACTTCCCCATTACTTCCAAACACACACAGTTGTTGTCTTGACTCAGCTTCCGCTCAGGTCTATACTTCGAAGTGCTGATTACACGGGGAGGATTGTTAAATGGCACACAGTTTTAGGGACTTTTGACATCAAGTACATGCCTCGTCGCGGATCTGGTGGCTGAGTTCGCTGAACCTCCATTAAAGGAAGTGTCAGCAACACAAAGCATGGATGGAAAATCAGTTGGCATAATCTCCCTGCAAGAACCTTTATTCTGGAAGGTATATGTTGATGGTACAACAAATCAAAGGGGCTCCAGAGTGGGGATAGTTCTAGTTTCTCCTGAACAAATCATCATTGAAAAGTCACTAAGATTGGGCTTCTCGACTACAAATAATGAGGCTGAATATGAAGTTTTACTGGAAGGAATGTCCATGGTTTAAAGAATGAGGGAGAGGCAGTAAAGTTGTTCTTGGATTCAAGACTGGTTATTGGCCAGGTGAAGGGTGAGCTAGAAGCAAGAGATGAGAGAATACAAGGGTACTTAAGTTAAGTTAGGCATTTGCAATCAAGATTTGAATCATTCAGCCTACTACACATCCCTAGAAGTAGAAACACACATGCTGGTTCCCTAGCTATGCTTGCAACCTCCTCGGCACAGAGCTTACCTTGGGTTATCCTTATAGAAGACTTGTGCAAACCCACGGAGGTAAAGGGAAAAGTGGTCCATATTCACCAAGTCAGAGTAGGGCCTAGCTGGATGAACCCCATAATACTATTCTTGAGAGAGGACATCCTGTCAGAGGATAAATCAGAAGTTAACAAAGTACAGAGAAAGCCACCTCATTTCTGGCTATCCGAGGACCAAAAATTGTACAAGCGCTTTTTTTCTAGGCCAGATCTACTCTACATTCACCCCGAGACTTCAGAGCTACTCCTTGAGGAGTTACATGAAAGGATTTGTGGAAGCCATACAGGAGGAAGATCTTTGTCTCACAGAGTTATCACTTAGGGTTATTGGTGGCCAAATATGCAAAAAGAAGCGCAAGAATATGTGAAGAAGTGTGATCAATGCCAAAAATTTACACCAAATATACATCAGCCAGGAGGAGTCCTTAACTCCCTATCAAGCCCCTGGCCATTTGCTCAATGGGGCTTGGATATCATTGGCCCTTTCCCCAAGGCAATAAGGAACAAGAGGTATTTGCTGGTCGGCACGAACTACTTTATTAAGTGGGTTAAAGCTGAGCCCATGGCGAATATCAGAGATGTGGACGCCAAGAAGTTTGTTTGGAAAAACATTGTCACCTAGTTCGGGGTCCCTCATACCCTCATCTTGGATAATGGCCTTCAGTTTGATAGCTTTCAGAAGATACTACTATGATTTGTGAATTACGAATAGATATTCTACACCAGCTTATCCCCAAGGGAATGAACAAGCCGAGGTTGTTAACAAGGTCATAGTGAATGGACTCAAGAAGAGGTTGGATGATGTGAAGGGAAAATGGGTGGAAGAACTGTCATATGTCCTGTGGACGTACCAAACCACACCTAGCAAGTCAACAGGGGAGACTTCCTTTTCAATGACTTATGGAGTCGAGACTGTTATTCCTTTAGAAACTGGCTTCCCAACGCTAAGGACCAGCTCATTCAATCTGAGCAGTAACAATGAGTTGCTAGAAAAGAATTTTGACTTTATTGAAGAAAGAAGAGAAAGTGCAATGGTTCAGTTGGCATACTACCAACACAAACTCAAGTAAGGTTATGATGCCAATATAAAGCTGAGGCCATTAGTGCCAGGTGACTTGATATTGAGAAAATTTCTAGGTACTGCAAAGAACCTAGAGTGGGGAAAGCTAGGATCCAATTGGGAAAGACCATATTGCATCACCTCGATGGCTGGCATAAGAGCATATTTTCTAGAAGACTTAGATGAGCATGTAATACCGCGCTCTTGGAATGTAAACAACCTGAAAATGTATTATTATTAATGAAAGTTTTCTTTGTCAATATGTTCATTTGTTGTACAAAGGCATTGTACTTCCCATTACTTGTTCTTTATATGTGTTAAATAGAACCTAAGTTACGTCAGGCTCCTTGGATTACATACTTTGGTAAAATTAATACTTAGTGACATCTATTCATTTTTTCCAAGTATTAAACAGAACTTTAGTCATGCCTGGCTCCTCAGACCACATGCTTTGGCCAAATTAATACTTGTTGGCATCTTTATAAGTGTTTAAACAGAACCTTAGTCATGCCTGAGTCCTCGGACTAGATGCTTTGGGAAAATTAACACTCTATGACATCTTTATAAGTGTTTAAATAGAACCTTAGTCATGCTTGAGTCCTTAGACCGGATGCTTTGGGGAAATTAACACTCTATGACATCTTTCTAAGTGTTTAAACAGAATCTTAGTCATGTTTAAGTCTTCGGACCAGATGCTTTGAGGAAATTAAAACTCTAGGACATCTTTCTAAGTGTTTAAACAGAATCTTAGTCATGCCTGAGTCCTCGGACCAGATGCTTTGGGGAAGTTAACACTCTATGACATTTTTTTAAGAGACTGGTCCCTCAGATTGCATACTGGGGAAGAATTAACACCTTCATTGCAGGAGGTTCAATTCTCAATACAAATATGTGGTAGACCTCTTTATTGCCGGTACTTGGTCAAATTACTTAGATTGATTGCAGTGTGTTATTGTTGGTTTTTAGTGAAGATAGAGTAGCAGCGGTTCAATGCCATTTGCAATAGTAATAAGCTTCAAAACATATAAAGTAAAGGTGCAAGAGATAAGAAGAAAATCATTTTCATTAAATAAGAAAAGTACATTATATTCAGTGACAGAGTGCCACTACCAAAAAAAAAAAAAAACTACAAAAAATCCTAAGTGCTAAGCCTTGGCCTTGGGAGCAGGAAGGTCTTCTTTTTGGCTCGGCTGAGAGGTAGGAGCGTCCTTGCCCTTAGGATCAGTTTCTTTAGTCTTGGCCTCTACTTCCTTTGCCTTAGCTACAGCTTCCTTGTCCTTGGCAACGTTTTTGGCTTTTGAGGAGGGCTTTTTCTCTTTGCCCTTACCCTTGTCTTTGGCCCCCTTAGCCCCCTGGCCTTGATCACCAGCTTGGCTAGATCTCTTCGAAGCCTTAGGGAGAGGGAGAGTAACTTGGATAGTCAGGGGCTGCTCAAAGGTCTCTAGAGCAAGGGCAGAGATGGCACCTGGGACTTCACAGATATTTGGGTGATAATATATGCTCCCAGGTTGCCTCCAAACAAAGTCTGCTAGGACTCCTGCAACACTAAAGGCCCTATCCTAGGTCGCATTGCAATAATCTCTACATACCTCAGAAAGCTCCTCAGTAAGCCTAACTTGCGTTTCTTCCATGTCGAGCAGATAGGATGCTTGCTTCTCAGCCTCAGCTGCTTCCTTGGCCAGTTGAGCCACATTCTTGGCCTTCTACAACTCAACCTTAAGATTTATGACTAGCTGCCTTTGGGTGGCTAGGTCTATCTCGGTCAGGTGTAGTTTTTGACACTGATCCTCGACTTGCCTTTCCACGGTCTTTAGACCCGCTTCAGCACTTAGGCGAGCCTTGTTCGCTTCTTTCAGCTTCTCGGACAGCTTCGCTTGTTCTTATTTTAGGGCCTCCAAGGACCTCTCAACATCAGCACAGGAGAGGGCCTCAGCGTTGGCCTCATTACGGGCGTCGCAAACCTACTCTTCGGCCACAAAAACTTGCTGAACAACCTGCCCAAAAATAACAGAAGAATCACATGAATAAAAAAGTAGGGGAAGAATGAAAGTACAACTTAGCATTTAAATTCAAGGATATGATAAATTGCTTACCATAGCGAGGTCCCTCTTTAGGGACAGGAAGAGGTCATTTTGCTTGAAGTGCTTGTAAGCCTCCATGTCTCTAAGGAGGAGAAGAGGCTGCTCCAAGGCTTCAGCAATGTAGCTTGCACACCCCCTTTGAAAGTCCCTGACTGAGGCATTCCAAGGGATGGCAGCCCCATCCACCTCCAGTTGAGAAGACCAGGTGCTTTGTGGAAGGCGCACATCGGCCCTAGTTTGCTCCTTTCGGCTATTCGCAGAAGTGGACCTCTTGTCCCGAGGGTCTTTGGCCACCTTCTGCTGCTTAGTCCCCTTCTGAGGGTCCACCTCCCCTTCTTCAAGCTTCTGAATCGGCCTTTTCTTCTTTAGATCAGGAATGGCTTTCAGTCCAAGGTTGGTGGGAGGTAGAGGAAAAGGAGGAGGAAGTATGGGTGGAACTTGGGACTTGGTGGCTTCTTTCGAAGTTGACACCTCTTAAGCTCTTGTTTCCCCGGTTCAATGCCATCCCATCTTCCTCTTCTTCGAACGTGCTGTTTGGACGGGAAATCACTAGAGTGGGGGCGTGAACACCTAAATGCCTATCAGTCTCTTCCGAGATGTTGACTACAAGAGCCCCTGGATTCTCTTCTTCTTCGAAGTGGAATTTGTCTATCGCCTCCTCTAGTGATAGGCATGAAGAGGCAATCTTCTCCTCGGGCGTTGCTGCTGTTTCAGGCGGAACTTGTTGAAGTGGCAGCATGACTGGTGGAAGATCGTCTTGGGCTAGGAAATTTGGGCGTGACATGTCAATCCGAGCCAGCCGCTGGTCACCCACTCTTATGGCGTTGCCTATTTCTTGGTATATTTTCGAGATAGGCTCAAAGTCCAAAATTAAGTGGATTGCTCTCAACTGCCTATCTTCACTTACAAAGATCTCGGACCTCAGCAAGTAGTTAAGAGCTTCAACGTTGGTCAAATTGAGCCTCAGCACTATGTGCCTCTGTAGGAACCAAGTATGACACTGTTGGGCCTTAAATCACTTGGGCTCACAATTTATTTGTAGTGGGCTTGAGGATTTCCTACTCTGGGTCGTTCTCGGCCGAGAGACTCAAAGCAATACTCAGTTTATACTTTCTCACTTGACTATTTTCTCTCCGTTTTTCTGAACCCCTTATTCCTTCCAAACTTCTGCTATTTATAGCCAAGGTTAGTGGTGAGATTACGTTTTCAGCCTCTGTTAGTGCTATTGAAGGTCCAGTATTATCTGATTTAAGTGGATTTTTAGGTGAGAGTGGGGTGCAACAATTATGGCCTTGGAACTTGGTTCCAGCTTAGTTGATAGTGCTCGGTAATGCAATTTACCGAGCATCTCATGATTTACCCGAACACGGTTAATAAGCTTGCTCGAGAAAGCATATGCAGAGCACACCTCAGAATTCAAGGCCCAAAATTTGGTTTTTGCACTAAGGCAGATCCAAGAAGGGCTTAGGGCAATGGGGCTGTTCCCGTTGGGCCTGGGCCCAAGGGCCTATATGGGTCTTGGGATCTCGGTGCCGTACATTAGCCCCCCCTTGATTCATACCCGGTTGCCGGGAAGAATCAAGGAGCTGGCCGAGCCTCTTGACCTCAGAGACTTTTATGGCCTGGGAATCATAGTTATGGTTCCTAATTAATGCTCATCTCAAAAGACGCGCCGTTTTGTGGCGCCAGGTACAGTTGTCATTATTGCCTGACGCTTCGTGAACCGGAGCAGCGTGCGTTCTGGTTACGTTTGGCATCCACAGGGTCGTTCGTAAATCGTGCCCATTTACTGCTTGATTAAACGCTTCTTTGCCCCCCCTCTTTCTGACCCTATAAATAGTTCCCCATAGAACATTCTCTCATTTTTCCTCCACCTCTGATATTTCGTGCTTTCTCTCTGCCGACCAATTCTCTGTGTGCTTACTCTCCCGCCCAGTGCTCTCTTCCTACTTAGAACCCAAAGTAAGTTTTTCTTCCTTTTTCTATTCCTTCAGCTTATTTCTTCAAATTCCCTTTCATAGCATTAGGTGTTATAGATGGGTTACTCTTACCTTTTAGAGTCCCCGGATGCCTTGGCCTCCTTTAGGAGCACATTTAGTATTCCCGATGACGTGGATGTGGCTTACTGCCACGAGAGTGATATTGCTCTCCACCGAGGATTTGGTACAGCCTTTTTTCCTCTGATGGCAATCCTAGAAGGCGGGGTTAGGTTCCCCGTGGATCCCCTTTTGACCGATACACTTAGGTATTACGGGCTGTGTCCCGACCAGCTGCCCCCCAACTTTTACCGGGTAGTTAGCTACGTCTGTAGGTTGAACCATACCTTCAATTTACAGTTAAATTACCATGATATTAACCACATGTATAGACTATGTGGGAACAAAGCTACCAACTATTACCTAAAGGCACGAGATAATCGGGTACGGCTGATATCATGCCTGGCTGACTCGAACAGGAACTCCGCCGGAGAGTTCGTTTGGGTGCGCGGCAATTGGTTTGCCAGGGACGTCCCTTGCCCCCTTTCACGGTGTGAAGTGGGTTTGTACCAATCCCTCGATCTAACTATTTTCCTCCGCTTTTTCTTTTCTTTTAATGGAATAAATCTTTATAATCAGATACTGATATGGCACCTATTCTTTTGCAGACGGCAAAGTGTTTGTTCCGGACATTAGAACCGTCCACGCCAAGGATTTGAACTTCATCCTTTGCTCAGAGATATATGTGCATTGGGACGGACAACTCCGAGCTTCGCACCTGATCCTCGGGATAGAGCCAGTTTACTCCACGTGGCAGAATTTTAAGCAGGCACTTTTTGTTGACAATCCCCTGCTGTCCTACATAGACATCTAGTAAGCGAATTTCCTGCCGCCGACGCTTACAACCAGGGAGGCGAGAGATTTTGGACGGCGCTTCACCTGCTCGGACGAGCTAGCCCCATTGAGAGACGAGTCCGCGGAACTGGTGTCTCGGCGCCTTAGAGAGTTAGCCCACGAAACTGTCCAACAAGAGGGCCTTGTTCAAGAGCAGCCGCAGCCCGAGAATCCCCCGGCCGAGACTCAGCAACCAGTGGTTGAAGCAGCTGCCCAGTCGGTTGAACCTATCCATCCCGGTGGAAGGATGGTGTCAAGGAAGGTCATGACCATTGACTGTTTCGTGCCCGGTGCACAGCAACCCAACCAGCCCCCACCTTCTCAGGGCCGGGGCCAGGGGCCTCAACCTCCACCCTCTTTGCAGGTTGGATGGGCCCGTAAGAAACAGAAGGTAACCGATCAACCTTCCACGGGCCCGGGGGATGCCGCCGTCTAGACTCCTCCCCAACCAACAGGGGGAATCGTTATTCGCAAGCCGCCAACCCAGGCTGGTACGAGGGTTACGTCCTCCTCTCAAGTGGCTCCAGCGTGGAAGCCCAAGTTCCTATTGGACGGCAAGCCGCTGCCTTCAACCGCCTGTGTTCGGATGTGGGAGAAGGGCGAAGGCGGCCGTATTGCCTAAACTTTGGCCGAAAGTCTTCTTCTTCCCGAGGACATGCATGCCTTCGAGGAGGGATCTGAGGAGTCTGTGGGGCGCCGGTTAGAGTGGCACGCCATTGCGGTAATTACTTAGCTTATTCGTTTTCTTTCCATACATTCATTTCTGCTTCTTTATTAACTTTTGTGCTTGCTAGGCTACCCAACTGGCTCACATAGTAGCCAGCCGGACACGGGATCTCGCCGAGGAAGTCGAGTGCGAAAAGGGAGCGCGGGAGTCAGCGGCCAAAACGGCGAAGGAAAAGTTCAAAGTAGCTGAGTCTGCCGAGAAGAAGGCTGCTGCCGCGGAGAAGAACAGGGCATTGGCCGAAAAGAGGTGTGCGGAGCTCTTGGCCAAGCAGAATGAGACGGAGGTCAAGTTAGCTAAAGCCATCAGCCTCAATACTGCCAACGCCGAGGAGTTAGCCAACCTTAGGGCAGCCTTGGCGGCAGCGGAGCAAAAATGGTATAACAAAGGCTTTGCTGATGCCGAGAATTCTGCAAAGCCGGTAGTGGCTCGGGCTCGGAACCTAGGTTTTGAGGCCGGGTGGTTCGCCACTCTCCAAGCACTGGGTGTTCCCGAGGATTCGCACCTGAGAGACCCTGGCCAAATTCCCTTTCCGAGCCCTATCGCTGCCGTCCAGGACACCCCAGCTGCTATTGACGAGGAGGAAACGGCCAGCATGAGGGAGCTGGTTGAACAAATTGACGCTCATGCCAAGCCAGAGGACATGGAAGCCACCAGCATCCCGACTGTGCAGGAGCTTCTCGGTGAAGACTCGCATTTCCCCCTGATTGACCAGCCAGAAGTGACGGACCCTGCCCGACCCTCCAGCTGATTTTCTCACAGTCCTTTTATGCTTTTACTTGTTTTTATCATATTTCTAATTTTAATGGTTTATTTGCCTAAGGCACCGGGATGTGGTGCATGAACAATTACCCTTATTTATTTGATTGGTAATATGCTTTCCGTTTGACTTTCATTTTAATCCGTTGAATGAATTTCTGTCTATTTGTATGTTTCACGTGGATTATCCCAGTATTTTGGCCATTTAGCTTAACCGAGAGCCAGGCTTCTGTCCTTTGTGTTTTTAGTTATAAGGTCTCAACCTGCTCGGCAATTTTAATCGAGCCGAGTATTAGGTCTCTGTCCTTAGAGATTTTAGTTGTAAGGTTTCCACCTGCTCGGCGATTTTAATCGAGCCGAGTGTCAGGTCTCTGTCTTTAGAGATTTATTGGTAAGGTTTCCACCTGTTCGGCGATTTTAATCGAGCCGAGGACCAGGTTTCTGCCCTTTGAAATATTATTTGCAATTCTCTTGGTGTGCAGTCACGGAACCAAAAACAGCATATACAAATAAGTTCATCATAATCTTGATTTTAGCGAAATACAAGTTCTGGCTTACACGGATGATCATGCGTAGAATTTCTTTAAGTTGTTGGCGTTCCACGGCCGGGGAAGCGGCCTCTCGTCGAGGTCTTCCAAGTAGTAGGCCCCTGCACCCGCGATGGCTGTAACTCTGTATGGTCCCTCCCAGGTTTGAACAAGCTTCCCTGCAGCTATGTCTCGCATGTTTCCCACAACCTTTCTTAGCACTAGTTCCCCGGCACTGAATTCCCTCCCCTTTACATTTCGGTTGTATCTTTGGGCTAGCTTCTGCTGATACTCGGCGAGCCGTATGGTCGCGGCCTCCCTGCATTCTTCTAGCCAATCTAAACGCTCCATCATCAGGTCGGCGTTCTGGACGGGGTCAAACCCGGCAACCTGTGCGCTGCATAAGCTCACCTCGATTGGTATCACTGCCTCCGCTCCGTATGTCAAAGAAAACGGGGTCTCCCCCGTGGATCTCCTGGGGGTCGTGCGGTAAGCCCACAATACACTGGGTAGCTCTTCTGCCCATCTTCCTTTCACCCCGTCCGACCTTCTCTTGAGCCCGTTCAAAATAGTCTTGTTTACTGCCTCAGCTTGGCCGTTGCTTTGTGGGTAAGCCGGGGTTGAATACTTGTTCCTGATGCCGAGTTCGCTGCAGAAGGTTCGAAAAGCTTTGCTGCAGAAGGTTCGAAAAGCTTTGCTGTCGAACTGTAGCCCATTGTCTGTTACTAGCGAATTTGGCACCCCAAACCTTGTGACTATGTTTTTCCATACAAACTTTTTCACGTCAGTATCCCGGATATTGGCCAAGGCCTCAGCTTCTGCCCACTTTGTGAAGTAATCTACAGCTACCAATACAAAACGGCGATTCCCCGTTGCTCGGGGGAATGGTCCGAGGATGTCAAGCCCCCATTGCGCGAACGGCCACGAGCTGCTGACAGGATTTAGACATCCTGCAGGCTGATGGATCAAAGGGGCGTGCTTTTGACATTGTTCGCAACTCCGAACATATTCAGCGGCATCCTTCTACATCTGTGGCCACCAAAACCCCTGGGTCATCGCTCTGTGTGCTAAAGACCGTTCCCCAACATGTCCGCCACACATTCCCTCATGTAGCTCGGTCAGAAGCTCTCTGACTTTCTCGGGATGTAAGCACAAGAGATAAGGGCCTACGAAGGACCTTCGGTACAATTTGCAGTCCGAAGACAGCCAGTACCGGGGAGCCACCCGACGAATCTTGTTGACCTTGTCTTCATCCTCCGGAACTTTATCCTCGGTAAGGAAATCTATGATCGGGTTCATCCAACACGGATCAACCACTACTACCTGCGCAACCTCTACTCTGGCTTGGTCGGGAACACTCTTCACACAGATACTTGGCTCCCTTATAAGTTCTATTGTGACTAGCTGTGGCATGTCCTCAATAGCCGATGAGGCTAACTTGGCAAGGGAGTCAGCATGCTTGTTTTGTGACCGAGCTACCTGGGATACCTTTATCGTTCCGAATTGACCGATAATCTGCTTTGCCGCACTCAGATAAGCTTTCATTCGAGAGTCCCCTTCCTCGAAGTCTCCTGTGATCTGATAAACAACCAGCCAAGAGTCCGAGTAAATCTCTACATCCTTTGCGCCCAGATGCAATAGGGCCCTCAAACCGGCTAGTAGGGCCTCATACTCGGCTTCATTGTTTGAGGCTTTGAATCCCAATCTGAAGAAGTGTTCCAATCGTATGCCCTCAGGGGTGATTATGACAATACCAGCCCCGGCCCCCATAGCATTTGATGCGCCGTCCACAAATACCCTCCACGGGCGAATTTCTGCACTACAGATTACCTTGCCGTCGTTCTTGGGTGTGAATTCTGCGATGAAATCTGCGAGAACCTGTCCCTTCACCGAGCTTCTAGGTCGGTATCTTATGTCAAACGATCCCAACCAAGTCCCCCATTTGGCAATTCGACCTGTGAAGTCTGATTTCTTTAACAGTGACTGTAATGGATACTCGGTGAGGACGAACACCGTGTGAGCCTGGAAGTAATGTGGCAACTTCCTCGTGGCATGCACCAAGGCTAAAACTAACTTCTCCAGGGGCAGGTACCTTGTCTTGGCATCTACTAAGATTTTGCTTACGTAATACACTGGCATTTGTACTCCTTGGTCCCTTAGTAACACAGCACTTATGGCATGCTCGGTGACTGAGAGGTACATAAACAAATCCTTCCCGGGCTCCGGGGCCGTCAACCTCGGTGCCTTTGCCAAGTATTCTTTCAGCTCTCGAAAAGCCTCATCACATCCCTCGTCCCAACGAAACCCCTTCCACTTCTTCAGAAGTTGATAAAACGGCCGGCAGCGATCGGCAAACTTGGAGATGAATCAGTTCAGGGCGGCTAACATTCCAGTGAGCACTTGCACCTCTTTAGGATTGCTTGGTGGTTTGAGGCGGTTCACGGCCTCTATTTGGTCGGGGTTAGCCTCTATTCCCCGAGTAGAGATCAGATATCCCAGGAACTTGCCAGCCCCCACTCCGAAAGTGCACTTCTCGGCATTCAGGCGCAATTTGTGCCGCCGTAGTATCTCGAATACTCCCCGGAGGTCTTCTGTATGCTGTGACTCTTTTCTTCTTTTTACCACCATGTCGTCAATATAAACTTCAACCGTGCATCTAATTTTTTCTCAGAACATTCTCGTCATCATTCGTTGGTACGTGGCTCCGACGTTCTTCAATCCAAACGGCATGACCTCGTAGTGATAGTTTGCATTCGGGGAAATAAATGCTGTCTTTTCTCGGTCCTCGAGCGCCAAGGTAATCTGGTGGTAGCCTTGGAAGGCATCCAGGAAGCTCATCCTCGGGTGCCCATACGTGGCGTCTACTAGTTGATCAATCTTGGACATTGGGAATGGGTCCTTGGGACACGCCCTGTTCAAGTCTATGAAGTCCACAAAAACTCTCCATTTGCCGTTCTTCTTCTTCACTACGACAGTATTTGCTAACCATCTCGGGAAGAATATTTCTTTTATGACTCCGGCCTCCTTCAGCCACTGGACCTCCAGGTTTACTGCATCGACGTGTTCTTTTGATGCTCTTCTCGGTTTCTGCTTCTTCGGGGGAAATGATGGGTCCACGTTGAGTTTGTGGACAATGAACTCGGGATCTACGCCGGGCACTTCATATGGGTTCCACGCGAAAACATCTACGTTCTGCAAAAGGAACAACAACATCTCTACCCTTTCCCGGTCATTTATGCTTGTACCTATCTGGAAATATCTGTCAGTATCTGGAAGAATTCTAACCTTCAATACCTCCTCGGCCACGTCCGCCCCTGTTTCCCCTCGGGGTTTCTGTAATTGCTATGAAGTTTCTTTCTCGGCCTGCTCGGCTTGTCCGAACTGTTCATTTTTCCATCTGACCGCGGTGACAAGGCACTGCCTCGCCACTTGTTGGTTCCCCCTCACCTCGGTAACTCCATACTCAGTAGGAAATTTTACTTTCACGTGGAGGGTGGACGGAACAGCCTTCATGGCGTGAATCCACGGCCTCCCCAGGATTGCGGTGTACGGTGAGAATGATCGGACTACTATGAAGGTAACTATAACTCCCTTGCCTTCCAAGTCCACCGGGAGAGAGATTTGTCCCTCGGGAATTACAACTCTCCCATCAAATGAGACCAGCGGTGTGTCATACTTCGCCAAATCCTAGGTCTTTAATCCGAGCCCTTCGAAGAGGTCCAGGTACATGACGTCAACCCCGCTCCCTTGATCAATCATCACCCTCTTCACCAGGAACCCACCTATCCGGGCCGTCACCACCAAAGCATCGTCGTGAGGTTGGACCGTTCCTTCCAAATCGTCTTCTCCGAACGAGATGGTCAGCCGTCCACCTTTCTTCTTCTTCTCGGCCGATTCTCCTCCCGTGCAAGCCACTGTCAATACCCTTTTTGCTGCTGCTGTTCCTCTTGGTGCAGCATGGATGACTTCGATTACCCCCAGTGGAGGCGGGAGGGGGTTCCTTTTCTGTTGGATGCCCTATCCGGCTTCTCGGTCAGTGGAGTCTACTACAAACTCTTTCAGGTACCCTGCCTTTACTAGCTGCCCGAGATGATCTTTTAATACCCGACACTGCTCGGTGGTGTGTCTTTTGTCTCTGTGATAGGTGCAGTATAGGTTTTGGTTCCTCCGAGACGGGTCCCCCCCCCATTTTGTTTGGCCACCTGAAGAATGACTCGTTCTTGATCCGTTCCAAGATCTTGTGCACAGGATCTTTAAACGCCACATTAACCCCTTCGATTTGCACATCTGGTTCCTGCATTCTGAAGTCTTTTTTTGGTTTTGTCGGCAAAACGCCTTGCCGAGATCTCCCAATTAATGGAGCTTTCCCCCTGCTCTGCAGCCAGTCGTCCTCCAGGCATTTGTACTCCTCTATGCGTCTCATCAGTTGCCTCATATCCTCGGGGGGTCTTTTCGTCAACGACTCCCGTAATTCAGAGTCTTCGGGGAGTCCCATCCTGAAGGTGCTTGCCGCAATTTTCTCGTTGCCTCCACCAATCTTGTTGTAGAATTCCCAGTATCGGCTGGCATAACTTCGAAGGGTTTCCCCGACCCTCATCTTCATGGAAAGTAACGCGTCAACCGACTGTTGCACTCGACTGCATGTTACGAATCTACTGCCGAACTCTTGAATCAGCTCGGCAAAGCTATGTATGGAGCCTTTCCGTAACCCATTGAACTATCTCAGGGCCGTTGAGCTGAGACTAGAGGGGAATACTTTACACATCAATGCATCATTGTGTGCATGCAAAGACATCATATAGATGTAATGACTGACATACTCTACGGGGTCTGTCCTCCCCTCATAGGAATTGAATGGCGTTCACGTGAATCTGCTCGGCATAGGGGCCCGTTCAATCTCATCGGAGAATGGAGACCGGGCTGCCATCCGCAAGGCTCGGCTCATGGCGTCCATGGCGGCATTGTGGTGCTGCCATTCCTCCGGCGATTCTGATCCTCGGTCATCGTATCCATGCGACCGTGAACGGTCCCGTTGATGACGTGGTTCCCGGGAGTGTCGGTGCGACTCTTGAGAGCGTGATCGGTCTCGGAATCATTGCGTACCAGATCGGCTGGAGCCCTCCTCGCCCCTATTTCTCCTTTGCTGAGGGTTGCGATTCCTTTCTTGGTGCCGACCCCTTGCTTCCAGCTCCAAATCCATTACCAATCTGCGCAACCACTCTAGCTCTCGGTCTCTATCATCATACTGCTGATGCGCCGAGACGCCTGAAACCGTTCGGTGTGTCTGGGCCGACCCTTCTCCTAATCCGGACCTTTCCTCTCCTCTTAGGTGCTCCTTATCCTCCCGCCATTTCTGCCTTCTCTCCCTCAACGTCGATCCCCGAGAAGATCCTATGGAACTGCTCGGCGCACGCCCTCCTGAACGCTCCTCAGACATTTCCCTTGTTTGAGCCTCAGTCGAACCACAGTTTCGTAGGAGAGCCCCACGGTGGGCACCAATTGTAGGAACCAAGTATGACGCTGTTGGGCCTTAAATCACTTGGGCTCACAATTTATTTGTAGTGGGCTTGAGGATTTCCTACTCTGGGTCGTTCTCGGTAGAGAGACTTAAAGCAACACTCAGTTTATACTTTCTCACTTGATTGTTTTCTCTCCGTTTTTCTGAACCCCTTATTCCTTCCAAACTTCTGCTATTTATAGCCAAGGTTAGTGGTGAGATTACGTTTTCAGTCTCTGTTAGTGCTATTGAAGGTCCAGTATTATCTGATTTAAGTGGACTTTTAAGTGAGAGTGGAGTGCAACAATTATGGCCTTGGAACTTGGTTCCAGCTTAGTTGATAGTGCTCGGTAATGCAGTTTACCGAGCATCTTATGATTTACCTGGACACGGTTAATAAGCTTGCTCGGGAAAGCATATGCCGAGCATACCTCAGAATTCAAGGCCCAAAATTTGGTTTTTGCGCTAAGGCAGATCCAAGAAGGGCTTAAGGCAATAGGGCTGTTCCCGTTGGGCCTGGGCCCAAGGGCCTATATGGGTCTTGGGATCTCGGTGCCATACAACCTCTTATCTGCAAAAGTAACCGAGAAGAAAAACATGGTTAGAAAGTTAAAATCCATCATCAAAAGAAAGCAAGATGAAAGGAAAATAATGACATGGTCAAGGATAAAGAATCTAAATCTCTTGCTAAGGAACCTAACTCTAAGGTATCCCACCTCGCTCCCCCTCTCGGATGGGGTAGTGAAGGCCATCATGCCATGCTCCCGAAGCTATCAGATAGTCATCTTTCATACCCTTGTTAGATTTAGGTAGACATGATACTAGTCTGAGAACGTCAGATCGGGACTTGAGATAATATCCTGCACTTTTAAGGGAGTGGCAATCGTACATGTGGACCATATCATGCCAAGTGAGCCCCAAGCAGATGCTTGTTGAGAGCATCAACACTACCTAAGACCCTAAATAGGTTGGGCGCACATTTGTGGGGGCATATCCTATGGTTGATGAGGTAATCCCATGTTATCCTACCCATAGGGAGAGTCATTCCCCCTTCTATGAAAGCTATCATAGGGATGATGACTTCCCCCTCTTCTCTGTGTGTCACTATTTGTTCTAGGGAATAGTATCGCAGGACGACTCCTTGTGGTATGTGGTATTTATCCTTAAAGGTCTCTATTTTGGCACGGGAGTCTACTAGGTGCTTAAATCTACCCATCTAGACAAACTAAAGGGAAACAACTGAAATTGGTAAATGAAGAAATAAGAACTGGAAGGCCGAGGAGAAAAAGAAAAGTTTAAAGAAATAGAAACTGACAAGAACTAAGATGTGTATTAGTCCCTGAAACCTTTAGAAAGATTTTCAAGGATCTCTTAAAGAAAAGGTGTAGGAAGTTTAGTAACTTTGAGTGCTTGGGATCTCTGGAGAGCTTGAAGATTTTTGAAATAAGGGAAATGATTTCTCTGAATGCTTTATATAGAAGGCAAGATTGAGTGGGAGTTATCACGCTTAAAACCCAAGGAGAAATATCAGCCATTGGATTAGCGCCTCATTGTTGGATGTAGATAACATAATGCCGCTTGGAGCAATTAATGATGCCTCGAGAGCTTTAGTGGCAATTATGGGGCACATAAAACGGCACTCCCACGTGTAGGAATGGCAACGGGTCGGGTTCGGGCCAGGTTTCTTTATACTTGGGCCCGACCCGCAGGTCAGGACCCACAACTCAGACTCGGCCCGATTATTAATCGGATTTTTTTCGGAGACCTAGACCCGCCCCACCGGGCCCCACAGGCCCCATTGGGCCATGCCACTTTAGGGCCTATTCCGTTGCCCAATCAAAAAAAAAAAAAAATTTATTTGTTTGCTTGATACTAATTTTCTCAACAACCAAACAGTAGGGGAAACTCAAGAAAATCCAAATCTGTACAGATCCGAAACCCTTTGTCCAATCAAGAAAATCCCTAGGTCTAAACAGATTCCTTTGTTCAACTAAGAAAATCAAAAAAATCCAGATCTGAACAGATCCGTTGCCCAATCAAAAAAAAAAGAAAAAGAAAATTGTTTACCTGATATTGATTTTCTTAGCAACCAAACAGTAGGGGAAACTGATTTTCATTACAAATTTTTCCCACATCAAAAGTAAAAACAAGAATTAACATATAATCCCTAGGTCCTAACAAGAAGACCCTACAAAATCAAATCAAACAAGCCGATCCTATTCAACAAAAATAGCACTTAAACTAGAAAATACAAATTTGATTCTTTGAACGAAAAAAAAAAAAAAAAAAAAAAAAAAAAAAAAAAAAAAAAAAAAAAAAAAAACGATTTTCAGTGCAGCAGCTTGAGTTCACAACGAGGTGAGAAAGATGAGGGTCCGATGAGGTGAGGAGAGGTGCTTGATCGCTTGGGGTGCTTATCGGTGAGGTCGCTTGAGGGAGAGCGGTGACAGAGCATGGACCGGCAGTGAGATCTTGGGCCGGTGGTGAGATTGAGAGTGAGAGTGGGAGAGGAGAAAGGTGGCTGGTCAGTTGTTGTGAAATGAGAGAGGATTAGATTAGGGTTTATAAACATATATATATAGGAGGGTTTTTTTTGTAATTGTATTATCTTGTAATTGGGTCGGGTCGGGTCCGGGTCTGGGCCGAGTTTTACCAAAAACCTGGACCCGACCCTATTCTTTATCAGACCGAGTAAAATCCAACCCATTAGGGTCGGGCCGGGCTAGGTATCTGCGGGTCGGGCTATAATTGCCATCCCTACCCACGTGTGCAAATCAAAGGGCAAAATAATATTAGCACATGAAAAATCAAAACCCCACTTTTCTCCTCGGATAAGAGGGAAAAAATCGGAGTTTTGAGGGGCTATTGTAGGGTTAAGAGCCCAAATGGTATATTAGGCCTTGGGCCTTGATCGAGAGCATAGTAATTCGAGAACAAATGAATGGGGTTGGATGGGTCAAGCTTAGAATCTAACGAGCAAGATACGAATGGGAGGATGGTTCGGGGAGGAATATGTCCTCGGATAGGCTAAGCACGACTCAAATGTGTATCCTAAGGTTCAAGGTAACCTTCTAAGAAGTTCCAGTGATAGAGGTGTGTATCTCAAGTGTACCAGAAGGCTGGGAGCTCAGAAATATCTAAGGAAAAGCTGCTGCCACCGCATTGAATGCTCTGCAGCTAACTTTTTGGCCGCATTTGTATGGAGAAGACCCCTGAACAGTGTTGCCTTGGCCTTCCCAACTCATAAAGAGCCAGAGAGAGTGTCTGATGGGACAAACACTCAAGTAATAGCTTAGATGACCAACAAGTGTAGGACCAAGATCGTTTAAGGAGACTATATAATGTGAGAAACCCTCCATGAAGAAGGGATCAAAAAAAAGGAGGGAAGCACTGTAGCAATTAGGAATCAAACTTGTAATAGAACTTCAAGAGCAATTTATAGGAACCAATCTCCTCGAACGTTGCCGATGATATTTTTCCTTATTGTAAATTTGTTATCT
Organism: Quercus lobata; assembly: GCF_001633185.2. Lineage (NCBI taxonomy): Eukaryota > Viridiplantae > Streptophyta > Magnoliopsida > Fagales > Fagaceae > Quercus > Quercus lobata. Next base: position 28,156,273 of record NC_044912.1, on the reverse strand, counting down.
TTCTTTCTTTGTCATCAAGATTTGTTTACTTGCCACTTAATTCATTGAAGCCCTGTTTTCCAATCCATTCTTTACAAATTTATTGTTTTGGACTTTTTGGGCTTAGGTCCATATACTTTTTGGGCTAAGAGTTCAAACCAGGTCCTTACATTTGGTATTTTTGGACTTCTTCAAACTTTGACAATAGTCTTTTTTAGAACTACACAACGTTGATAAATATAATGAAAAAGAAGAAAAGAAGATTAAAAAAAAATGACAAAGCATCCACTTAGGTGTAAGACAACTTTTATTATACAATATATCTTTTCTTTTTTTTTGGTTAGTTTAAAGGTTGGATTACTCCATCATGACAATAATCCTCTCTTGTAACCCTTCATCTAGGAGAAGACAGTATATGATATAAGAAATTGTATCGATTGAATTAGTTTGGTACTTTCTACAAAATGTTTCTAATCAGCGAAGAAAATTCCATTTAAATACTTGAAATTTTGTGTTGAAAAGATGGAGATGAAGAAGGAGAGATGTACACCCTTTTGGAAGTTTGAATAACCTTTTTCTATCTTCTGTCTTTTGCTTCTTTTTTTTGTATAAATTTTTTCTTTAAACTATTTTTTTATAGAAAATATTTACCTTACTGTACCATTTTGTTTCTACGGTCTATGTTTTAATATATACATTTTAATTTATGATTTTTTTAATTTAATGTATTCCTTCTTCCTTTTTTAACCCTAAAAAAAATTAAGGTTGGATATCTAACACATCCTAAATACATATAGGTGCAAAATATCCACTCGACCCAGCTGGCTCATGCTATTTTATCATGTGAGGAGTTGCGGATTGGGTACTTATGACCATCACATTTGTGGGTCAGTTTGAATTGCAAGTCGAGATATTTTTAATCTGCCAAGAGCCAATTTGCTTGACCATAAATTTATTTATTTAGGGATAAAAAAAATTTGTTCTTTTTTTTATTTTTAATATGAGAGAATGAATTTGTTTTTGAAATAATACCTATTAAAAGGAAAAAAAAAAGTTCTATTATATGGCCTAATTAGAAAATACCTAATATATAAATTTGACAACTTACACAATTGTTGAATTGAAATAACATAAATGTTCAATCGATTTGCTGATTTTTAAAGGTTGGTAGGTCGATGGTAGATCAAAAATTTCTAAACTCGCTAATGGTGATTTGGTTAAGAATATTGGCCTCAATCCACCCAACTTGACGTGTGCACAATCTTACTTAAGGTGTGGTATTATATGATTATTATTTGCCGAGACCTTTGTAAGTTAATTGACATCTTTCTCTATGCAAGAAGTGCTTGAAAGTTTAGAATAAAAATAGTTTAAACTATAGAGTTAGCAGTATATTGTAACTACTTAAAAAGAAAGAAAAAAAAAAATCATATAACGTGTGGATTTAATTTTAATATTAGCTCTTGAGTGTGTGTTTACATGGAAAAGTTCGCCATTTATACTTTTTTCTTTTATGTGTTGGGCGGCAATCTATTAATGGAGTTTTTGGAAAATATATGGTCAAAGAAATCTTTAGTCGCTCCTAGATAAGTGATTTTATAAAACCTACGTTTATTTTGTTAAAAGTTTTTAGTAAAATCAATTTTTGTGAAAGCATACAGAAAATAAGGGAATTGTTTTTCAGCATGCAGGAAATTTGTGACACAAATCTTGTTTAGTCATGATAAGGAAACAATTAAAGAGGCAGAATAAACGCTTTCGTATGGCACAAGAAGCTGACGATATATGGTCGGAAGAAAAAAAAGGATTAAGCAAATCCGATAATTTAAAGCAATAAAAAAGTAATTGTATTTGGAATAAATTAAATAACATATAATGGGTTCTTACATTTAGATATATTTTCGGCGAGACTTGTCAAGATATATCAATGGGAAATATAATAATATATACGAAGCACATGGACCAATGGATCATACAATCTAATTACATTCTGTCTCCAAATATTTTATGTAGACAATTAGGAATAATCCAAACACCTTTTGTTGGCTAATTGCTTTGTCTAAGATTATGTAATCATGTACGAGAAGCATATATCAAAGAATCGTATCACATGAGCTAGCCCACAAAAGAGGAAAAAAACAGGGACAAAGAAAGACTTAGTTATACCTTTTGTTTTGTTTTTTTGTTTTATGTTTTTGAGTGAAGGCTTAGTTATACTTTTGTTATTATATTTGAAGTACTCTTCGTCCTAAGTTTTAGTCATAATAGATCTCCAACACCTCGGTAATTTTTATTTATTTATTTATTTTTTTTGTTTTTCCCTTGTTTATTACCAAAAAAAAGAAAGAAAAAAAAATGTTTAATACCTTAAAATATCATACAAAGGAACAAAAGCAAGAAGAATGCGAATCCTATAGCTTATTATACCACCTTAACACCATTAGTGTCACTCTAATTTTTAACACCCTTTAAAGAAAATGTTGTTTAGAATCCTAACTTTTTCTATGGTCCCAAGGTAAGAAGCTAAAAGAAAAGCTATTCTCAACCATATCAAAGTAGATAAGAAGCAAAAGAAAAAGTTATTCTTAACTAATTATCAAAAGGAAAAAAAGAAAAAAGAAAATTCTCAACTTATATCCAGTCAAGTTTATACAGCATTTGTATCACTAGGAAACCTTTAGTAGTTGAAAATGACTCTTCAAGAATGAAAGCAATAAGTCACTCTATTTTGTTCCGGTTCACGAACAAGTTAGGTTGTGCAGATAATAGTAACACAACCCATCAGACAAGTACTAAGACTTAGTGCAAAATAACCATGGTAGCACTAACATAGTGTGGTACTGTGGTAGTCTTTATATGAGATAGAAAACACAAGTGCTAAGGCTTCTAGTGCAGAATGACCATGGTAGCACTAGCATAGTGTGGCACTTTGGTCCCCTAGAAGAATTCCCAAAGGACTTGATTCTAAATGGTTTATTAAAACTACTAAAAATAGCAATGAGAGATGGGGTGCGAAAGAAAAGATAGCATAGGAGATGGAAAAAACTTCTATTCTGTCAACTGGTTCAGAGTGAACAAACTGTAACCATGAAATTTTTTTGCTATGTTTGTGGCCAGGAGTGAATCCAGAAAATATTTCCAAGGAGTATGGTTTTAAACGATTATTATTGAGAATGACAATATTTTTCTCTTTATCAAAAAGAAAAATAAGTTTTTTATTTATTTGTTTGTCACTTAGTTTCTTTATGAGAAAAGTCAAGTTGGCGTAGATAAAATAATTGTATGATTTTTCCATGTGCATCAGTACTTTGCTGTAGAAATAATTGTTAAGACAATATAATTGCACATCATTCCTTTTCTTCCTAGCAATGAGGAATCTATCATTTGATCTTTTGCACAAAGAAAACAGTGGAAAGAAGTTTACAATCACGTACTATGTGGTCCTGTTATTCCTTCCTGAAACCATACAATTTTGCTCTGATTGCGTGCCAAAGAGTGAATGTGTTTTGACTAAGAGACAGCAATTTCGACGTAGCTCTACTTTTACCCACATATACTCATAAAGAATGTTTCATAGTCCAACACTGTCGTCTGCTCCAGAAAAAAAATTGCTGGAAAATCTTAACAATAATCTTATTTGATTACGGAAAAGAAATGACCCGACCAATGTGTATTGAATAGTAAAAAAGATGTTTTTTCAGTATCTTATTTCTAATCCATATATTTCAGGAGCCAATAGTTCAAACTAAATCAGTTGCAATTCAAGCAATGTACATGGCTAACTGCATATTCAGTATGTGTGTGCATAGAAACAAGTTTGAAGCAATGATATACTATGAACTTAAATGGGGGTGCATAATGAAAAATCTCTGTATATTGTAAGATTGATTGGGGCATCATAAGTTAATCAGTACACTTGAATGCATGTAACAGTGAAAAGAATAAGATCCCCTTAATACAAATATACACTTTCTTTTTTTGAGAAAGAAAAAAAAAATACAGGAAGGTATATCATTCCCCATTAGGGAAGATAATACATGGGATTTGGAACCTTGAAAGAGCGTATGGATTGTGAGGAACCCAATAAATCACTCCACTGGTCCCCCGAGTTACCGAGAATCCTATATCCCTCATTTACCATTTCGTTCCTTTTCTCTGACTTGTATATAGTGGCTAATTTCCCATGGTCATCAGAGGTCCTGGACAATATGAGAAGCATGGGATTCAGTAAAACATTATGAAGCCAAAGAAAAACACTGTCATGAAATAGAAGTTTCAATGTATTTAATCATATGGCTTGGTCACAGGATAAAGGTAAAGTGAAATTAATAATAAGAAAATGTTAGATAGTTTTTTCCCATTTGCTATTTATCACTCAACCATGAATGCTATATGCAGACACCATCATTAGTTTGGGTCCCTAGCAGAATGCACTAATTAGGATCTTACATGGAAAACATAACTTATAAAGAGACAAATAAGAAGTCTACGAGAGAGAAGGCCAAAATTATTAAGAGAATACAATGACATTCTTATGAAAGGGTTCTGGGTCCTTCTATCCCAGCACTCAGGAGCTACATGATATTTATCTACAATATGCTCTATAACACATTCCATCTTCAAAATGAAAAGAAAGAAAAAAAGCTAGGATCTCTTTTATAGACCAAACTATGAACAATTGAACGCAATTTGATCAAATAGGAGATATGATGGATTTGGCAAACATCTGGCCTTCAAATCTAAGACCAATAACAACAACTGACTTACACGTTTGGATTCAGATTCTCATATATTGGGGCCCTGTTTGAAGACCAAGGGGGAGGTGGGCCCCTAGACTAGGTATGCATATCTGTGTATCAGCAGGGATGCACATGCATCACATACATAAATGACTACATATCAGATTAATGGTTTAAATATTACTTTGTTTCTGCAACAATGGGGGCAGTATCAGTATCGTCCCTGATATTTAATTGTATCAATTTAGTCACTCTTGACTCTAATTGGTTTCAATGCTACCGTACTACTAAAAATGGGAAAAAATTGCTGAAGTGACAAATGGAAAGTTCCCAACTCATATATTTTGCTGAAAAGGGCTTTCATGATTTAACTTTTGCTGAAGTGGCTAATTTTGCTGACTTTTTTTCTCCATTCTTTTCTCATCTTCTCTCTCATTCTCTAAGGTCTCTCAGGGAGAAATTTGAACAGAAATGGAAGGGGAAGAAAGCCCTTTAATCAAATTTTGGAAAAAAATTATTCAATTATTATTCAGATGCATGTTAAACTGAATCCCATTTTAAGGTCAGAAAATCTTTACATTCTTGGATTCCAACCACAACACCTCTTCACAAAATCACCACCCACAGCCACTCATTAGGGAAAGGGGAATTTCTATTTGAGTGCCACATGTACTAATTGGTGTACTAAGTCTTAATCCAAGTAGGCAACAAAATTGAATTGGGATCTTTCCGTTAGTGATGTCAGCAATTTCTGTACGATTTTTAACAGTAAGGATAACATTTGAAACAATCAGAAACAAGGGACTTATTAACAAAATTAAATGTACAGGAACTCCTCCAAAAGTAATATTTAAACCTAGATTCATTTAAGATTCTATGCAATTTTAATCATTAGTAACTAGATATTTCAGAATATATATATATATATATATATATACATACAATGTAGATAAAACCAAATGCAAAAAAAAAAGGGGGTAAAGGTAGTAACCATTGTCAAAATATTGATAATATTGGCAGAATGGGTCTAGATGATGATGATGTATCAAGACTTCTAAATTATCCATGTTTTACAGTAAAAATATTTAGCATAAACCCAAAATTGAGGTTCATATTATTAGTTTACATGCAAGATGAATGAGAGGGAAAACAGTTTTTTTTTTTTTTTTGGGGGGGGGGGGGGGGTGGGGATATAGTATTTGTATTTTGTCACAATAGGCCTTGGAAAACATATTTGTATTGGTTCAAATGCTCTGAGTTCAATTATTACCCCATCCGGGAACTAATAGGCTTAAAACATGCAGATGAAAGCAATGAATCACATAATGATGTTATGAACTGTGACACCATTTGACACTTATAGTCACTTATGCCCCTAAATTTCACAAACATAATATTGATAAAAGAAAAGAAAAGGAAAAGGCAATAAGAAAACAATAACCTTGCTATAAAACATTTAATAGGATGGTAACTTAATTTCCATAATAGCATCATCTTGCAGAAGGCATAAGAAGAAGAAAGCATATATGTTAAGTTGAAAGTGTTGCACTAAACTTTTGAATTCTAGGTTTGGCAACTAGGATCCTTGAACATAAGATTTACTTCAAGATCTTGCATAAAATACATTTAGGAACTAATAAGTATACTTGCACAGATGCACAGAAGGGACAGAAGAGGAAATAGGTCCCACCCCCGCTGTTCAAAATACAGTCTAATGGCTGAAGCACTGCCCAGTAGGATTCTGCACAAGTGAATGGAGACTCACACACAAACTAAGGGTATATTTGGTAGACTGTAATAGGCACTGTAATGTAATAGTTATTCCTATGGTTTAGATATAAAGTGTGTGTTTGTATTCAACTTATTCACGTCCACGTTTTCTACTCTGTGTTTTTGTTCTTTTTTTTTTTTTGGTTTTCACGCATTTTTGGAGTATTGCGGTTACTGTTCATTGAACAGTAACCGCAAATGTTGACTTTCTGCAGTGAACAGTGCACATGTGCACTGTTCACGGACCCCCAAATTTCATTTTTTATCAATTTTTTCATTAAAAATGGATCCCACAGCACTATTCACACATTTAAAAATTATTTTGCTACAGTGTTTTCAGTTTTCAGTTTTCAGTTTCAACAAAATAAGTTCTATCCAAACACACCCTAAGTAGTTTGGTTATATTTTTATTACAGGAAATAGTCATTCCTTATGAATAGCTATTCTTTATGATAAGGAATTACTATTTATCTCTAAAAGGGATGTAATTGTTATTCTTTAGTAGGTGTATTAATTTCTACAATTAATATATTTCTAAATAAACAAACTTTCCACATGCACATAACAATTATGAAAATAAAAAATCACAAAAAATAACTAATATCTCTTTCAAATTTTAATTTTTTTTTTTTTTTTTGAAATATAATTATATGAGTAAGATATTTCCTAAAATATATCTTAAGTTTGATTTAAAATACTTTCATTCTATTATCTTTTAAGGTTCTATTATTGTGTTGTCACCAAACAAATTAATAGTAATAAGCATTACATTACAGCATTTTGTATTTCTTGTAATATATATTCCTATTCCTATGTAATTACCGTTAAAGTCTACCGAATGTGCCCTAAATTTGAACTCTACAGTTTAACAGTGGAAATCTTGTGTGCAGGCTAGATTCCACTTCTGGTTCTTAGGGGGGGGGGGGGTGGGGGAAGAAATTTGAGAATCTATATCTCTTTTATAAACATCCAGCCTGAAAGAGGCCACTACACTACAAGAAAGATGGAGACAAGAGGAGGGCTCACTAGTTTGTATCAATTATATGTGTGTTTAGATACCGCTTATTTTGCCAAAAACTGAACTTATTACTGAAAATAATAAAAAAATAATTTCTGGATTACTGTTCACTGCTGAAAACACTGTTCAGCACTGTAGCTTTGCCTTAATGCACTGTTCATGGGACATGAACAGTGCAAGAGGCGCTGGTCAAAAAAAAAAAGGCCAAAACGCAGAAACGCGAACACCAAAACGTGATCCAAACGGAGCTTATATCAAAATAGGGAGAAAATAATAAATTTTTACCAACTCCAGAAACAGACTACCACTCTCTGCTATCAATTCATATCTCTTTTATAAACATCCAGCTTGAAACCTTAAAGAGAGCAGCAAAGCGACTATAATCTACAGACAACTGAGAGCAGAAAGAGGCCACTACACTACAAGAAAGATGGAGACAAGAGGAGGGCTTACTAGTTTGTATCAATTATATCAAAAGAGTTAGAAAATAATAACCTCAGCGTTAGCCTTGGTTTTCGGGTGACAAGTTTAATTCCTAAACTCAAGAGCATAGGGGAGAGAAGATTCTCATATATTCAATGAATTATGGACCTCATCAGGGAGAAGGTTCTGAGATATTCTATGTATAATAAACCCAGAAAATGCTACAGAAGATGTCAAGCATTTGCTTCCGATCAATTGCTAGCCTAGATTCCAGTTTAACAACATGTACATCCTTTTGAGCTTGGATCTCTGATCAAATCTATAGCTAGAAAATACGGAAAGGTTTTAAACAAATTAAAATATTAAATAGCACAGTTTCATAATCTTAACAGGCAAGAATAATACATAGATAGCAGTAGCTGTTGCAGTCAGAGCAGTTCTCAATACTCACCTCATTATGAGCTTGTCCCAATTCTTAAATCCTGCATCATTCAAATTCTTGACAGTAACCCCTTCGTGCTTCTCATAACGCCCGGTCATCAAGAAAACCTTGAATCCCAAATCCAAAACCTCTTTATAGAGTTTCAAACTGGCCTCTAGGGCAGGTGCCATTGCCTTCTCGATCCACTTATTATACTCCACAGAATCAAAAATCTCCAAGCTGTAAATTTCCCCATCAACCCAAATCAGATATAAAGTACTTCTCACAAAACCGCCATCAACAACAATTAAGAATAAAATTCATTTTTACACAAATCTATACCCCCGCCACAAAAAAAGATAAGAATCCAGATTGATATATATATTTTTTTTGGGAGGAAATCCAGCTTGATTTCTAATTATACAGTAAAAGCTCCACCTTTATAGGGTATAGTCTTCACAAAGTCCTCAAACAATCTCTTTTTTAAGTACTAAAATATTCACTTTGCTTATTCTTTTTGAATAGACGAATACATTCTCACCAATCAAACAAGTACAACATCAAACAAATTTCATTATATAATAACCAAAAGGCAGGGAAAAACTAAAAACCCATTTCATTCAGGTCCCAAATAAAGTAAAAAAAAAAAAAAGAAATCCAGATCCCTAAATTTTCGAGTTTTCTTTCCTATATTTTCAAAACAACCAAACAGTATTTTGAAAAAGTAAACAAAAAAACCAAGCTTTAAGAATTAGAATCATACCCATAACCATGCTCCACGTAATATGGAAGATTCGAAAGCAAGGTCTCGTCCACGTCGAAGACCCAAACGTCTTTTCCATCCCCACCCAATTCCACACTTTTCGCATAAATCCCAGCCTCCTTAGATACTCTCTCCACGTCGATCTTATAAGCTCGACCCATCATGTAATCCTTCACATAGTTCGCACATTCCACTGGAATAGTTTTCCAGGGGCTGAGATTGTTGCTCTCAACCGCGAATCTCCAACTCGTACAGTGTAATCTGACCTCCTCATCGAACTCCTTGAACTGGGTCTCAATGTTTTCCGGGTATTCGATTATCAAAGGCCTCGGGAATATGTGGGGATTGGAATTCTCGTGAGAAAAAGCAAAGGAAAGTAAAGTGAATAGAAAGAGTATTCTCAGGAAAGCCATACTGTGGGGACGAAAAACTAACGTTTGAGGGAATTGAAGTTCTGGGTATCAGAGAAATCGATGGAATTCAATGTGAAATGAGAAAACAAATTCAGGGAAAGTGAGAAATCCGATGGGATTTAGAAAGGAATTTAAAATGATTGTGGAATAAGGAAATACGTTTCCTTGTTTGGCAATCTTAATTGTTTGGATTGGAACAATGAATGAATAAACCTCTTCTCTTCTCTTCTCTTTCCTGGGTTTGGAAAGAGAAGAGGATTACTGTACTCGGTTGCGTACGAGCGAAGAAAATAAGGTGTTTTAAAAGGTTTTTGGCCATGGAGTTGACGTGTATATCGGTAATTATGGTTTTGAGATTAGTTTTTTCTTTAAAATAGAAAGACGAAGTTACTCTTAGGACAATTGATAAAATATTATTTTAAAATAGTTTTGATACCATTAATATAGAAAGTTAATAAAAAAAATTAATTATAATTTTTCTTTTTTAATAAAGAGTTTTTAAAAATATTTCATAAATTAATGAGACCCATTAACTTTTTGAAAAAAAGAAGATCCCATTTTTTAGAGAAATTAAAAAAAATAACAAGGCATTATAAATAAATTTTTTTTTAGCAAATCAGTAAATTCCAATTTCTTTTTTGAGTAAATCCAATTTCTTTTTTTTTTTTAATAATTTATCTTACACGACAATTACTCTTATGTGTTTTATATTCAATAATTTTAAATGAATTTCAATCCACTAATATTAGACAATTTTTTTTTAAAAGTATTAATTAAGGGTTTTAATTAATATTTTGAATTAAAATTTTGTTATGTATTGACAAATCTTATTATTTCCCTTATTATTGTATCATGTGCAATTGATAGTTGCTGCATTACACGCAATTCATGTTAGATGTTACATCATTAATCACAACTTGTATGAAACCTAATATGTATGCTAAATTTTGCTCTAATAAATCCTAAAAAATGTTAAAACCATAAACTATTTTCCAAACAGTTGATGTGATGGATGATTACTAGTAAGTAAAAAATGATATTTGCGGTGGATTCAGTTAAGAACTAGTTAACAGTTTGTAAAAATATTGTAAAATAATTTGTGGTTGTAAATTCTTAATCAATTAGACTATGCTAGTTCCTTGCCATTTGGAGGTAGGGTTGGTTTTGGATGACATCCAAAAAATTGTTGCTCATTTTAGATGCCTTTCATTCAATTTTATTCTTTAAAATACATACTTGTGTTGCTCTAGCTCTAGTTAGAGCTGCAAAAAAGATAGAGAAGGCATCCGGTTCAACTGAGGAATGCCCATTTTTTCTCTTTTCTATTGTACAAATAGAGTTTGAAGGAATAAACTTCTATCCTTTTTACTAAAAAAAAAAACAAAACTTGGTTAAGCAAGCTATTATAGAATGGAAAAATAACTCTTGCTTTCTCTTTCCCATTGTGGAAATGGATTTTGAAGGAATAAACTTCTATCCTTTTTACATTATAATATATATATTGTTTAAGCAAGTTACTATAGGATGGAAAAGACCTCATCTTTACTCTTTCCCATTGTAAAAATGGAGTTTGAAAGAATAAAACTTCTATTCTTTTTACTTAAAAAAAGAAAAAGAAAAAAAAGAAAACCTTGATTAAGCAAAGCTATTATAGGATGGACAATAAATCATCTTTTTTCTTTCCCATTGTAAAAATGGAATTTGAAGGAATAAACTTTTATCCCCCCAACCCCCCCCCCCTTTTTTTTTTTTAAAAAAAATCTTGGTTAAGCAAGCTATTATAGGATGGAAAATAAAATGCCAACCGCATCACAAAGTAAGTACTTTTTTGTGGCATACTCCATATGCAACTAAAAGGACTTGAAAATGCCAATCACATCTTTCTTTCTCTCCCTTTTTTTTTTCCTCCATAAACCATAATAATAATGAAAAATGTTTTAGCACTGGCGCATATGGATTAGCAGACATTTTAGAACACGAAATCCCTCGATGTCATAATGTATTTTAAACGTGGTTTACTTTTTACTTGGTAACACCAATTTTGAGTTTGATTAGGTTGGATGGCAAGAAGGAGTCGTATGACAAAGTCACAAATGTATCCGAATCGTTCAAACATAGCAGTTTTTGTTGGCAATAGTCCTTGTATACGCACGCAACAAAAGGAACAAATACACTTCGATAAATTATCTTTAACAGCCGTATTTGAACAAGAAAGCTAGTAAATTCACCATTACATAAACTAAAGACTATGCATTTACGTCAGAACATAGTTTCTAATATTCATTGAACATAAAAATTCAAACAGGGAAGCAAGAAAGAACATACCCTACAATATACTTGAAATTGATCATGATCATTGCACATAACACGCTATTAAATAGATAGGTTCGCTTGTTTCCTCACAAGACACTGGTTTTCACTAATGGACCAATAATCTTTAACATATTCAGAGTTCTGCCACACTGAACGCCAACATAAACAAGAAAAGCCCTTTTTCTTTTTTTACAGATTTAGACCAGCGCCAGCTTTCTTCCACTTCAACTTGGCGGCCATTCTCAAGCAATCCTTGATTAAGCTAGACCTTTTCCCAGATTTTTCAGATGTTATACGCTTATGCTTGTCTTTTATACGCTCCAATTTTGTAGTCATTTCCTTGACTTCTGCATCATACTTTGTGATATCTGTTTCAAGTTCCTGAAGGGTGTCATCTTCTAGTTTTCTAACCGGAGTCCAAAATAAGCTTTTCTAACTCCCCTCCACTGATCATGAACAAACTGAATTTTTAACCCAGCATATTCCAGGGCTCTCAAATACAGCCTCCAATTCAATAGTTTATCTTCTGTGATATCCAAAATTCTGGTGCAGCACACGCTATCTATAGTCCCACATAATATGACAATTAGATACATCTTTACCCTAGAAGATAAATAGGTCTCAGCACCCACATCCCCATTGTTAGAAATACTGAATTCAATAGTATTGTATTTCATAGTAAAAGAATATACATGAATGCTTTTATATAAGAGGCAGATGTGTGTAGTACAAATAAGAGTGTAGTGCAAGTATATGTGTTATACAAATAAACAAGGTGGGTCTAAAGCCCACAACACATTACACGTTAACTGCCCCTCTCAAACTTAAGGTGGATGTGAGACTAACTTGAGGTTGTCAATCAAAGCACGAAGGCGTCCCTTAGGATGTGACTTAGTGAAGATATTTACAAGTTGATCTTTGGAGGAGATTGAGAAAAAGTTGAGAGTACCATGGATAAGATGATAACAGATAAAATGACAATCAATTTCGATATGTTTAGTCCATTCATGGAATACATCATTGTGAGTAATATGAATAACACTTTGGTTATCACAATAAAAAGGAGTAACAGAGGATGTGGACACACCTAAGTCCTTAAGAAGCCATTGTAGCCAAAAGAGCTCAGATGTGGTATCAGCAAGGGCACGATATTCTGTTTCAGTACTGGAACAGGTCATAAGGGTTTGTTTCTTGCTTCGCCAAGAAATCAAAGAAGAACCAAGGAGAAAGCAATAACTAGTGGTAGACCTACGATTAATGGGATCTCCTGCCCAATTAGTATTAGAGAATGTAAGGAAAACAAGAAGAGACTGAGCTAAGTAGAAAAGGTCACGGAAAAGAGTGCCCTACAAGTATCGAAGAATGCACAGAACAACAGCATGGTGAGCTGATCGTGGAGCAAACAGATACTGCCTCACTTGATTAATAGCATAGGAAATGTTTGGATGAATAACAATGAGATAAACTAGGCTGTTAACCAATCATCTGTAAAGATAGGGATTAGACAATGGTTCCCCCCCCCCCCCCACCCTCGAGGGAGTTAGATGCGCATTAAGTTCTACTGGAGTGTCAACAGTCTTACTATCAATGAGTCCAACTTGAGACAAAAGTTCAGAAGCATACTTGGCTTGAGTAATATAAAGATCATCTATGGAATGAGTGATTGCAAGACCCAAGAAATAGTTGAGATGTCCAAGATCTTTCATCTCAAATTGCTGACTAAGAAAATCCTTGAATGCCACTAAGGTCATCACTAGTTATGATCATATTATCCACATATAGGAGAAGTAAAATGGTGCATTTGTCAGTACGGCGAAGAAATAAGACAAAATCATAAAGACTGGCAGTGTAACCCATGAGAAAGATGGTGGAACTGAACTTAGCAAACCAAGCTCATGGAGCTTGTTTAAGGCCATAAAATGCACGTCAAGGTGACAAACCTTATTTGATTCAACAGAGAGACCAGGAGGAGGTTGCATATAAATTTCTTCACTTAAATCCCCATTAATGAAGGCATTTTTAACATTCATCTAAAAAATGTCCCATTTACTAGCAGCAGTAATAGCTAAGAAGGCACGAACAAATGAGATACGAGCAACTGGAGCAAAGGTCTCTTCAAAATCAATCTCATACTCTTATGTAAAACCCTTTGCAATAAGACAAGCCTTATAGCGTTCAATGGACCCATCAAAGTAAGTCTTGATATTGTAGATCCACTTACAACCAACCACAGATTGTCTAGAAGGGAGAGTAACCAAATCCCGAGTATGGTTTTTGGATAATGCATCAAGTTCCTCTTTCATTACAATTTGCCATAAAAGGTCAGTGGAGGCCTCACAATAGGTGTGAGGCTTATGGAGTGTAGCAAGAGTAGTGTAACAATGATAGTTAAGTAAATGTGCATGAATGAATTTTACTCGAGTTGAGTGACGAGGTGGAATGTCTTGTAGAGGATCTTTAAATAGAGCAAGAGCAGGAGACCTAGGCTCAAAGTAGGGTAGCTAGGGGTGTGCATATGTCAGGTTGGGTGGGGTTGAGGAGAATTTTTGACCCAACCCACTATGGTGGGTTAAAAAAAATTCAACCCAACCCAACCCAACCCATCACATAAGTCCAACCCATGAGTTGGACAATTTTTTTTATTACTATTATTACTAAATTGAATAGAAAATATATATATATATATATATATATATATTTATATATATAACACTTGCCACTTGAGTTGATAAACAAAATATACATTCATATATAAACTAATATTCTAACTTAGTTGTAAACAAAATATGTTTAAGTATCCAACTGAGTTGATAAACAAAATATAAATGAACTAGTATCCTAATTCATGTATAAACAAAATATACATGAGTTCCTAACTCAGTAATAAAAAAATATATATCTAAATTTTTTTTTTTTTATTAATTATATAATATATTTAAATATATATTAAAAGAACTAATAGGATTTTATATTATATATGATAGTAGGAACTGAAAAAGTGCTCTATAGCTGGTTTTTTTTAAAAAAAAATTATTAAATATATAATATTTTAAACATATATTAAAATATGAGTGGGTTGGGTCGGGTTTGGTGGATTTGTAATTTGATGACCTAAACCCAACCCAACCCATTATAAAAAAAAAAATTTGTAACCCAACCCAACCCACTAAGCCCTAAAAACCGACCTAACTGGGCGGATTGGGTTGGGTCGGGTCGGGTTGGGTTTGGCAGGTTGGCAGGTTTTCTGCACACCCTTAAGGGTAGCTCGTCATCAACTAGTTCATCTTTCACCTGTCTAAGAGAAGCATAAAAATATCTGAAGGTTGGATAGAGAAGTCCAAAGGAGGATCAAGAGTATTTGTAGAAGGAACATGTGACTCTTCTGGAAAGATTTCTAAAATAGATGAGGTAGTCAAGGAAGAACGAAAGTGAGAGAGTTCAACAAATGAGCGATGTCCCCAGAAGATAACATTACAGGAAATACGAAGACGATGAAAGACAAGATCATAACACCGATACCCCTTTTGAGTTTCACTATATCCAAGGAAACAACAAAGTCTAAATCGAGGCTCAAGTTTGTTGTGCTCATGAGGCTGAAGAAGAATAAAACAAGCAGAACCGAAGGAGCGAAGGTGATGATATTCAAGGGTGACCCAAAAAGGTGCTCATATGGAGTTTGATTATGGATGACAGTGCTTGGAATGCGATTAATAGCATGAATAGCATGAAAAGCAGCTTCACCCTAAAATGGGGCAGAAACTTCGGCAGAAAGAAGAAGAGCACGAACAATGTCAAGAAAATGACGAAGTTTACGTTCAGCTCAACCATTTTGCTGAGAGGTACCGAGACAAATTAGATGATGTATAGTGCCATAGGAATGCAACAAAGCTTGAGTAGCATATTGAGTATGTTCAAGAGTATTATCAAATCAAAAAAATTTGATACGTTTAGAGAATTGTGTTTTAACCGTTTTGCAAAGTTACTATAGATTGGTAATATTTCAGAACGAGATTTCATAGGAAAAATCCAACTATAACGAGGATAATCATCAATAAAAATAACAAAATATCGAGATCCATCAATACTAGCAATAAGAGAAGGTCCCCAAACATCAGAATGAATGAACTCAAAAATACTATTAGAGATAGATTCACTATTATTGAAAGGCAAAACTGGCTGTTTTTCTAACTAGCATAAAGTATAATCAAAATTGTCTTTGGACACAGAACCTAACAGATCCTTAGAAGCTAACTATTATACCCGAGAAGAGGGTGCATGACCAAGACGAGAATGCCAAAATGCAAGAGAAGGTAAGGAAGAAATTGCAGCAACTACAGTAGCAACAGAAACAGGAGCAACTGGTGAAAGATGAAGATTGTTTATGAGAAACATACGCCCAACTCTAGGACCGGTCCCAAGCTCCTGCCCCATTCTCAAATCTTGCACAATACATCTAGAATAGTAAAAAATAAAGCGATATCCTAGTTCAGCTAATTGTCCCATAGAGCATAAATTATAGGATAGGTCAAGTACATGGAAGACCCTAGGAACTGAGAGGTTGGAGGTAGAAACAAAACCTAGACTATTTTCATGCATGGTGGAACCATTGGCTATATGAATTTTAAGAAGATGTGGTATAGGGTCAAGTTTGGAGAATAAGGATGAGTAAGGGTGTCATGTGATTGCAACAGGCAAAATAAAAAAGCCAAGAGTGAGACTTACCTAGTAAAACTGAGTGAGCAGTGGAAAGAGATGCATTACTAGCCATACGAACAACCTGAGCTATGATGTCCTGTAGTTCAGTGGAAGAGAGGTTGATAGTGGATCTAAAAGACTAGGACTCAGCTGAAATGGAAGGCATTGGTGAAGTAGACTCATTATTAGCAACAGCAGTAGTAGATTTGTTGCGACGACAACAAGTCTCAATAGTATGGCCAGGATGCTTGCAATAGTTGCAGAACTTTTTGTTGGTTTGCTTGTGACGATTGCCAAAGCCAGAGGAATCAAATTCTAATTGCAGAGGTTGTTCTATGGGTGGAGCAGAAGGAGAAATATATAGAACATTAAGCTTATTTTGGTCTTGGATGGTTGCAAGACAAGCTTCTTTTCCAACCAACTCATTTACAGCAGTATCAAGAGACGAAGGAGGACTGCGATTAAGAAGCTGGCCTCAGATAGGCTTATAGTCCTTGTGAAGTGACATCAGGAATTCATAGAGGTGAAATTCATCTCTAACAGTAGCATATTGCTGAGCATCCTTTGAGCATGCCCATGTTGGATCAGAAAGGTTAATTTGGTCCCTAGTGAAGCAAAGCTTATCATAGTAGTCATTGATAGATTGCCCTGGTTCTTGCCTAAATTAATGCAATTCAACCAATAACTGATATTTCATGGATCCATGAGTAGTGAATTATCTTTTAGCCAACATATTCCATGCCGATTTTGCATCATCAAAGCTGCCTAATAGATTGGAGATGGAGGAAATGGAAGTGTTCCGAAACCAAGTGAGGCTCATGTGGTTGTGACTATCCCATTCAATCATGTGACTAATGAAGGCAACATCTTCTTCACTTGCCCCCTTGATAGGAATAGTGATTGTATCAGCACAATATTGCCAGAGTATGCGACCATTAAGAAAACTACGCATAACTTGAGACCAAGATAAGTAATTCTTATTTCCCTCCAATATAGCATTGATGGGGCGAGAAAGAAAAATATCATTTTTATCCATTTAGAGACACAATATGCAAAAACAGACCACAAAAATGAAATCTTCGTGAAAAACTGGGTAAGAAGAACCTGGACTACAAAAGTCAACTCTGGGAGAAAAGTCAATGATCAAGTCCATGCGGTCAATGGTGAAAGCCAACTCGGTCAACTGTTAGCAAAGATGACATAGCGCTGACGTTAGCAGATGACTGGATGTTGATGTAAGCTAGGGCTGACGTGGCATTGCTAACATCACGAGTGACATTAGCCTGGAGTTGTTGATGGCACGTGAGCTTTGGCGCATAATCTTTGAGCAGCGCATGGAGGCGCGTGTGATCTTTGATGGCTGCGAGGCTTCCACGAGTGTGTAGATTAGTGCAAGACGATCTTAGTGGTACCTGTAGAAAATTAATCGAAGCAATATTCGTGATGGTGATGAAAAGAGCAGTGGTCTTTGTAATGTGGGACTCCTCAATGGTAGCGGCTATAGGTCCGGAACCCAAGGACAATGGCTGGGAGACGTCGGAGGTTCATAGGCAAGAGGCTACAACGGTTGCTATGACGGAGGAAGCGATATTGAGAATGGAGTAACACCAATAGAGACAAGACTGCTAAGAAAAGGTTAGAGCAATGGCTCTGATACCATGTTAGAAATACTGAATTCAATAGTATTGTATTTCATAGTAAAAAAAAAAAAATATATATATATATATATATATATAAGTTCCTTTATATAAGAGACAGATGTGTATAGTGCAAGTAAGAGTGTAGTGCAAGTATGTGTGCTATACAAGTAAACAAGGTGGGCCTAAAGCCCACAACACATTACACATTAATGCCCATATTTCTCTAACAAGCTTTCTAGGATAGGGGCCAAGCTCTAAGGCACTAAGTAATCCCTCACATTAACAACCTACTCCTCTCTGTTCCATAAGTCCATTAATTCCGTTGGCCTGGATCCAAGCTTTTGCTTTAAATCTGTAAATGCTTTGTCCAAAAACAAGGAATTATTCGGCTCATCCTCCGATGAGTTGTCTTCATCGATACTTTCTTCTTGTACATCTTCTGTCATTAGAACTTCCTTCAATTCCCTATGCTCATCTTCATAGAAAGAAGATAATATATGATTCCAGGTCAAAACACCCATTCCCCCTATTTGTGGCTTAATTTGTCTTCTAATTCCTTGTGCTACTTCCATTTGACGTAACACATTTTCATATTTTAATAATCAATCCAAAGTTAGTTGATTATGCAGAGCATGCATTTCCTTTACTCTTGGATCATTAAATATTTTGGTTGCTTGTTCTGCTTCCTTTTTGCACATCTCCATTGCCTCTGTTCTTTCACTGATCACCTTTCCAGCAAATTTTCATTTAGGTGACATCAAACCCTAAATCTAAAGCTAGCTACCTCAAATAGAACTTACTAACACGACCACATGCAGCTCCGACTCCACGAACTCTTCTATCTTAGATTTGTTGAACACAAATTCTCTGTTTGTGACTCTGAGATCCCACTCAAAGGTTTAGCAACACAAACTCTCTACTTTGTGACTCCAAGACCACCCTTGAAGATTTAAATTATTAGCTATGTATGATCTTGTTGCAGCAACTTTAGATCTACTGGTTCTAATAGTATGAGAATGATTTCCAATAGTAACTTTGAAAAGAGAAGGCACATCACCGTTTAGATCTCACAAGAGCACCTCCAAAATCTTTACAAAACGTGTCTTAGGTTTCTTTAAAATACTATGTGAAATAAATCTGAAACCCTAATCACTTAATGGGCTTATGGACTATTGGGTCGAAATTAAAATCTACAGAATCTGTGTCTCAATCGGTCAAACACTCCAAAGAGCATATCACCACATGGGTGGAAATAAAGACAGATAAACAACAAGTAACAAATATGCAATAACATCAAATAACAAATACGCAAACTAACTTTCCCCCTAAGTTAGATACATAAAAATAAAAAAATAAAAATTTCGAAAACAATTTCATCTCCCCCTAAATAAAAACAGCATGATTCCCAAGTTTCATATATTTCTCCCCCTTTTTGTCATGTATTGACAAAGACAACTCAAACAAAAAGTAGATAATAAACATACACAACAGAGGATAAGAGAAAATAGAGAACCAATGAACCACAAAAAAATCTAACTTTATAGAAAATAGAGGCAACTTCCCCTATGAAGAGCAACAACTCCTTCTATGAACAACATAGCTTTTTCCCCCCTATAAAAATAGGAAAAACATAACAAGTTTTGGGGAAAATTTAGGAAGTGGGGAAAAATTAAGACACACATAAGTTAAGGATACACATGAATACAAATATTCTCTCTTTCAATACATGCAAACAAGACACCCAACATCCACTCCATCCAAGTTTGTAAACTTGAAAAAATTTGCAACCTTGCTATAGTAAGAGCATTAGCATTCGAGGATGTAAAATAGTGTCTATTTATATTCTCAAAATCTACTTTATCTATTTTACCATCTCATTTTACAACTTATCTTACATCTCTCGGTTTCTATTTTTAGATACAACTCATTAAAATAATATAAACTACACAAATATTAAAAAAAAAATTCTATTTCTCTCTTTTCTCTCCCATTTCTTTGTTCTATCCAACAAATCTTCTCCACTGCTACTCGCCAACATCACCCACAACCCATACATCCGAACCACCACTACAAACCCAACAAAACACCAAGACCCACCACCATTCACACAGCAAACCACCAAGAACTAGCCAAAAAGCCCATACCAAACCCACTGAACCACCACCACAGCACCACCAAACATCACAACAAACCACCAGACCCACAAAATCAACCAAAACTTGCCAAACCGAAACCAACCAGCAACATCGCCAATTCAAATCCAACCATAGCAACTGAAACTTAAAAGCATCGTCGAACCCAACCCCAGCACCATTGATTCAAACCTAACCCCTAGCATTGGTACTATAATCAACCATGAATTATCGAACTTGAAACCAACCCACACCACCACCTAGCACCACCAAAATGATTCAACCCACAACCACTATGACCCACTCCTCAACTACAACCATGAACCACACCATGAGCCACACCTTGACCATAACCATGAACCACATCGTGACCCATTGTGACCCACACCATGAACAATTGAACTTGAAACCAACCCACACCACATACCCAACAACCACCATGAACACAAACCTTGACCACCGCCCCCTGCCTCCACGACTTTACCCCAGACGCCGATGTCCACCACAAACACTGATCCCGACAAACCCACACCCTCCACACCGAACAAAATAGAGAGTGGGGAGAGAGGAAGAGATAAGAAAAGAGAGAGAGAGGAAGGCTGAGATATGAGAGAAGAGGGTCTGAGGAAAGTGAGATGTGGGTTCAGGAGGAATATTATATATTAAAAAAATTAGCAACCTAGCTACAGTGTGGTTGTAAATGTACCAACTTATTATAGTTGGGTTGCAAATTTTTTTAGGTATAGCAACCTGGCTAGAGCATGTTTTTATAGGTTTGGTGGCTAAAGTAGCAATTGGGGGGGTTTTACAGCCTCTAATGCTAGTGCTCTGCACTAGCATCCGAGGATGCAAGAAAATGTCAATTTTACATCCTCAAAACCTACTTTATCTATTTTACCATCTTATTTTACAATTCACCCAACATCACGATTTCTATTTTTACATACAACTCATTAAAACAATATAAACTATACCAATAAATAATATAAAAAATTCGATTTCTCTCTCTTCTCTCTTTCCTCTCTACCTTTTTGTCTCTCTTTCCTCATTAATATATATATATATATATATATATATTTTACATCCTTGTGAACAGTTGGTAAAAAAAGTAAAAGCCCACCCTCGGATGTGGGTGGGTTTTGGCTTATTGGTTGCTAAAATAGCAATGGGGGGGGGGGGGGGTGTTTACACCCCTAATGCTAGTGCTTATATGCAACCTTACTATTCATTGGTTGTTAAAAAAATAATAATAATAATAATAATAATAATAATAATAATAATCTTGTTGTTGTGCGTAAAGAGAAAAAAGAGAGTGGGAGGAGAGTACTTTTATTATTTTATTGAGTTGTATGTAAAAATAAAAACTGGGATGTAGTGTGAGTTATAAAATGGATTGATAAAATAGATAAAGCGGTGTTTAAGGATGCAATTTTTTTTTGGTGTGTGTGGGTGTGTGTGTGCGCGCACATGCATCCCATGCTAATGCCTTAAGCAATTAAAGGGACTTGAAAATTCATGTAAAGATGCCCCCTTGAGCTTTTCTCTTTTTCCCCTCCATAATAATGTTGAAAAGTGTTTTAGCATTGGCACATATGGATTAGGAAACATTTTAGAACATGAAACCCCTCAATGTCAATATGTCATAATGTATTTTAAACATGGTTTACTTTAAACTTGGTAACACCCATCTTCATATTTTGAGTTTGATTGGGGGTTGAATTTTAGATGGCGAGTTAGTTCCGCTGAATCATTCACTACAATACATTCAACCTAAACCTACAAAATCTTAAAAGTAAATATTGCCAGATGATGCAAAAAAAACACCCCACAAGGGACAAAACTTGAAGGAGGAGTATGACAAAAGTATCAGAATCGTTCAAACATAGCAGTTTTTTGTTGGCAATAGTCCTTTTTATACACGCGTTAAAAAGAACAAATACACTTCGATAAATTATCTTTAACAGCCGTATTTGAACAAGAAAGCTAGTAAATTCACCATCACATAAACTAAAGACTATGCATTTACGTCAGAACATAGTTTCTAATATTCATTGAACACAAAAATTAAAACAGAGAGAAGAAAGAAAGAACATACCCTGCAACATACTGGAAAGTGATCATAAACAATGCACATAACACACGCTAGTACATAGATTGTTTCGCTTTTTTCCTCACAAGATACAGGTTTTCACTGTCATAAACAAATTATCTTTGAAATATTCAGTGTTCTGCCTCACTGATCAACACTAACATAATGACCTTCATAAATGCGTTGATTACATGTTCTTAAAATTTAACATCCTTTCAATAAAAACACTAAAAACATTCTTATACAGATTTTCTAGCCCAGCTTAATTAGACCCGCGCCAGCTTTCTTCCACTTCAACTTGGCAGCCGCTCTCAAGCAATCCTCGATTAAGCTCGACCTTTTCCCAGATTTTTCAGATGTTATACGCTTATGTTTGTCTTTCATTAGCTCCAATTTTGTAGTCAGTTCCTTGACTTCTGCATCATACTTTGTGATATCTGTTTCAAGTTCCTGAAGGGTGTCATCTTCTAGTTTTCTAAGCTGGAGTCCAAAGTAAGCTTTTGTAACTCTCATCCACTGATCATGAACAAACTGAATTTTGAACCCTGCATATTCCAAAGCCCTCAAGTACTGCATCCAATTCAATAGTTTATCTTCTGTGATATCCAAAATTCTGGTGCAGCACACACTATCTATGGTCCCACATAATATGACAATTAGATACATCTTTACCCTAGAAGATAAACTGGTCTCAGCACCCACATCCCCATCTTTCTCAAACAAGCTTTCTAGGATAGGGGCCAAGCTCTGAGGCACTAAGTAATCCCTTACATTAACAACCTTCTCCTCTCTGTTCCATAAGTCCATTAATTGCTTAGGCCCGGATCCAAGCTTTTGCTTTAAATCTGTGAATGCTTTGTCCAAAAACAAGGAATTATCTAGGCTATCCGATGAGTTCTCTTCATCGATACTTTCTTCCTGTACATCTTCTGTCATTAGAACTTCCTTCAATTCCTTTTTCTCATCTTCACTGAAAGAAGATAGTATATCATTCCAGGTTAAAACACCCGTTCCCCCTATTTGTGGCTTAATTTGTCTTCTGATTCCATATCCTACTTCCAGATGACGCGACACATTTTCATATTTTAATAATCGATCCAAAGTTAGTAGATCATGCAGAGCCTGCATTTCCTCTGCTTCTGGATCATTAAGTATTTTGGTTGCTTCTTCTGCTTCTTTTTTGCACATCTCCATTGCCTCTGTTCTTTCGATGATCACCTTTCCAGCAAATTTTCCTTCGGGTGACCTCAACTCCACATCCCCATATTCTCCTTTGAGCCATAGCATAACCTGACATGGCCAAACGAATGTCTCAGCAATGGTAAAAATTAGACTCGTACTATGTCGAAATGGAATTATGGAAACACAGCCCTGACAATGCGGTTTTCGTTGAACTTATATATAAGCTTTTGAAACTCCAAAATTTTGCACATAATAATTCTAATTTATCTCTTTCAATTAATTTTAAATTCTATTATATATTTAAACATTATATTAGAATCTTCTCATATTTTATTTTCTTTAAATGGTATAAATATAGTTCTATAGATAAACACAAATATGATAAATATCTATTAATAATCTATATATATATATATATATATATACACTAAAATCGAATCTTTGATTTTTTGTTGATTTCTTTAGAGCTACGTAGGATTTACTGCTTCCACAATTTTACACCTCATTTTAATTTATTAAAATTTTAAACTAAACACACGCAAAGTTTTGAGAACCCAAACCCGACTATGAACTTTCATATATGAATTCATAAACTGAAAACCTACATACGCATAGCCATCCAAAACTAAAGATTCTCTTTCACTGGATTAGTCTCCTTGCTTGCCTAAGATTCTTCTAATCAGAGCAACCGTTAATGTTACAGAATCCTTCTTGCCGGTGCACACAAGTTTTGAAAACCTGACTACATCTATGAAAAACACGCAGAAAAGAGAAAACCAATTTGCTTTGAACACATTCATGAGAACTTTTAGCAAAACAGATGAGAGGTGTGGCAACATATGCGTACTGTATTGAATCAGAAAAGATGTGGGAAATACTTTGTAAGACATTTTATTATCAATAAACCATTTTCTACCGTTTTCCTTAAGCCGTTGCTTCTGCTAAGCATTGTTGTTATTTAACTTTTTTGTTTTATATATATTATATTAGTTACAATTGCACTATTATTCTGATTTTTAGCTCATATTAAAAGAAAAGACCTGTGAAAGGTTTTGTGAAAGGGGCAAAGGGTTTTAGTGATCACAGGTAAGGGAAGATTTAAGTGATTGGGAGGGCAAAGAGTATTTGGTAGAACTTTTGTATAGCAATAGCTGTTTGATGAAAATTGATTTTGCTAGAGGCATAAAATTCTTCTCTACAGGGGATTCACTTTGATCTTGTGATATAGCTGGTATGTTTTAGATTTTAGCTTATCCTTGGATCACTTTCAAAGTGTTTAAGAAAATGTCTAAGACAAATTGAAAAGGGGCTAGGACTAAATTTTATTTTCCAATCTGCTTCTTTTCCTTTGGAACTAAATCAGAACTAGGTAGTATCTATGCCCTATAAATACATATACTCCAGTTTAAGCTGTCAAAGAAAATTAAGACATGTGAGATTAACCGTAGAATTTATGATACGATTTACTAAGATGGATTCTTTTGTTTTATATTTGCTAGATAGTCTTTAATCTATGGACTATGTGAATATAGGTTTGATTTGTATTAAAATTGGTAGAATTTTTTGTGCTGTGTTTGGTAGAATTTTACTGAAGGAAATTGTAGAATTATTGATTTTTTCTTTGGCTGCTCATAATTTGTGTAATGCTCACAATTATAAAATTAATATGATCTTCATTCAAACAGCTACAACTTTTTTAGAAATAACATTAGTTAGAAATTGAAGGAAAATGAATATTTGAGTTGGAGGTTATGAATTACATTTTGTTTTTTGGCTTTGCTTTTAGAATTACAAGAGCTTTATTTAAAACACAATAGGTGTGAGTGTTTCAGGGTTTAGGAAACTCTCTAATTGTTGCATATTTAATGCATGTTCTTGAAAAGAGTTTGTAAGTTCTTCAATTGGTGAGTCTTGAAAAAACTGTCTCAATTATACTAGACTTGCATATAGAGAGGCCATGACATTAGTTATAGGCTTTGGATATTGCCCTTTTTTTTATGTCAAATTTGGAGAATAAGTATAGCAGGTGAGTACAAATGAGGAGTTTGAGTGATTGATAATTTGATTCAATTTTCATCAGATTCAGTTGTGGTGACCGAAACTTCTTTAACTATATTTTGTGTTTCAATTGATCACAATTTTTTTTTTAAAAATATTCATATTTGAATGGTATCTTGCATAATTGCTACGTATAATATATCATTAATGTCATCTCCTATTTATAAATATTTCATGCATTTATGAAAAATATCTTAGCTAACTATAATGAAATGAATATTTGAAATAACTTTTCAAACTACCACAATTAAAACAAAAAAAAAAAAAAAAATTGTCAATGGCAAAAAAAATTAACAAAAGTATTTTAAAAATTATATTTAATAGCTTTTCCGTGTATCGCACGGGTTAACGACTAGTTAACATAATTATTGAAGTTTATAT
The DNA here is from genome assembly GCF_001633185.2 of Quercus lobata. Taxonomy (NCBI): domain Eukaryota; kingdom Viridiplantae; phylum Streptophyta; class Magnoliopsida; order Fagales; family Fagaceae; genus Quercus; species Quercus lobata. Next base: position 28,130,257 of record NC_044912.1, on the reverse strand, counting down.
TTAGACAAAAATAGAATAGGGACAAAATCATATTTTATTATTATTATTATTTTTTATTTTGGTATATTGCAAGAGTTAGTAACTAATTATAAAATAAGAGGCAAAACTTAAGTATAATTATTTAAATACTTTACTTTAGATTACCCAATTTAATTCAAACACGTGAATGCAAAATGTTGCATACTTGCATTCACTTGTTTGAATTTAATTATATTTGGAATATAAAGAGCATTTCGAGCTTCTTTAAATTTTTATTCGCTTTGGAATTTAATTATATTTGCATTCACCTGTTTGAGACGGAGAAGATACTCTTGACCTTTGAAAAAATAAATAGTTTAGTGTATTTTGATTCAACACCAAAAGGTTAGAGACTAAACTACTCATTTGAAACATTAGAACTAAATTGACACTAGTTTACCTCCAAATTAGTTTAAGGCAATTTCCTCAAATCCATTATGTTACGATTTATAAGACTATTTTATATGTATTTCTTTTTGGGTTTTGATTCTAGAAGGTATTTGTTTCTCTTTGTTTCTTTGATTTATACATCTTTAAGATACATTTTCGATGTTTTGGATATTAGGGAGAAAAAAAAATTAGAATGTGTGATGATTTTTCTTTTGCAGCTTTGAATCGTGATTTTGTTGGATGTTATAAACTAAAAATGCTTATTTAAAAAAAAAAAAATTCTTTAATTCACCATGAAATCGCTAAAAAATGCTAGTTCTTACGTTGCTCTGCTAAGGCCTAAGAGAGACTTGCTTCAATACCATCTACTTCTATAGTGATAGCTGAGTGCTGACCTGCTAAGGCAACTCTATTCTTCCTATTCCAATCTCCAAGTTTGCAAACTCTGTTAAATTACTGTGGTCCTACTCAAGTTCAGGTTATTTTGACTATTAAATATTGAGTGGCGTTAGGATGAGGGTAATTAGAGATATGTTTTGAATGAAAAGGGCTGGAGGAATCTATGAAAGTTAAAACTTATAAATTAGTTGTATTCATATGGACACTTCATAATAATATGGTTCCTTTAAGAACAGAGTTGGCTGAAATCAACATAATGTGTTGCACTGACTCAGTGTCCTTAATCTCAAGAAGCTGAGGAGATTCAGTGCCATCTTTTGCACTCAGTACCATCTTTTCTATTTCCGTAATTTACTACAGGGCCATTTGGTTTTAATCTGAATTGGGACTCAGAACAGAAGATTTAGTTCCAAAGTCGGTCAAGAGGATGGAATCCTTATGGCTTCTTCATGATCAGTTTGAGCAACAAGAGTTGAGAGATTTCTCTGTGACTTTAGGTCCTAAGGGGCTATTTGGCTATGCAGAAATAAAACTGGCATCAAGGGGATAAAGAATAATGCTCAGTCTTGCATCTAAGTATGAATCTAAAAAAACAAGTTCAGTACAATGTAGCTTTTGAAGCGAAAATTAATTGTTCAGAGAAAGCTTTAGTGATGCAGGACAATCAAGAGGAAAAAAATAATAATAAAAGATAACCCTAAGAATTGGCACCTAGGGGTTAATTGGAATCAGTACCAAGCAAGAAAACTTAATCTTATTCATCAACACGTAAGGTGGTAGGAATCAACTTCCAACAATTTGGAAAATTTCCAATCTGAAATTTCATTAACTAGTTGTCTTCCCAAAATACAACCATCTAGAATCCTTATATAGAGATTTAAGAAATAACAGAAAATCCTATCTAAAATTGAAGCTAATCTAAAAACTTAAATCTAATTCCTATTTGAATTCAAAAATAAAACTCTACAATAAACCAATCTCCAATGAGATAAATATAAAAAAAAAATGAAAATATAAGCTCTAAAGTAATTTGTGCTCCTGCATTAAGTAACTTAGCCAGCTACTTGGGTGTTTGATCAGGAACGGCATGCTGGGGAAAGGAAAGGTAGCAGAACTTTCTTTTGAGGGAAAAAAAGGGATAAGAATCGAGAGGAGCTTTTTATTTTTACTTTTGTAGTATGTGTAAGTTTTAATTGGCTGATCTTGATTAGTCTGTTAAGGATCCACACCAACTCCAAAATTTTCGAACTGTATCTTCTTTGTTATTGCTATTTCTAAATTTCAATTACAACAATTAATTACTAACTGTGTAACAATTAGGGAGGCTGCGTTAGCAGCTGCCAGCAAAATGTTTAGTAGGAAATTAGTCCTTATCTGCAGCAAAGAAGTAGTGGCACTATGAAGGAGACAAAAGTCATCTCCAAGGCAGGTGCAGACCATTCTGGAAGATGCCAAGTACTACAGATGGGAGAGTAAAGTTTTCCTTTGAAAGTGTGGACAGAGGAATAATGGCAGAATCGGCTTCTTTTGCTCTACTGGTATCCAAGGCTTACATGAAATTCACTTTGTTACTTGTAAAATAAATAAATAAAAGAATGAAATTCACTATATAATTCCTCCGAAGTAGCTGTCCGTTATTTGCTTTATTTTTGTATGTTTTCTTACATTTCAAACCCCCCTGATTGTAACCCAAAAGAAAATCTGAGTAAAGGGGCAAAAGATGAGCATACCTCAGAGATCACACAAGAGACCTCAGCTACAAATAGACAACCTGCACAATAGTAAATTGGAAATCGTGGACGTCTTTTTTCCTCGCAAGCATCGCAGTAGAATTCATCATCTGAATCGTCTTCAACAGGGGAATCTGTAAGGGTGAGAGAATCTACATGACATTTATGTTTGATGGTATTCGGTAATGGACCACATTGAACATGAAGATTGAAATCGCACCGAGGACAACGGAGTATTAAAGAATCACAGGTGTTTTCACAGACATTGCACTTAGCTTCAGCCCCCATCTTCGGCACCAATAAGAGAAGGTGTCTATGATTTTCATATTTTATGGTGGGAACTTGTCCAGTGCATTCCACATGCAAGTTATTGAAGCACAACAATCTGATAAGGACTCAACCACTACAGCAGATCAGATTAACTCAAATTCAAATATTGCAAGAGATAAGAACAGTTCAAGATAAGCCAGAACAGTTTCATATCTCATCTAAATGTCTATCTCATCTGCAATTTGTATTTCAAATTTATCTCTTTGTATTCAAACATCTTATCCCATGTAACAAATCTGATTATATATATGAAAGCCACTCCCAACGTTGAGTGTGTGGGAGCATAAGATTTACCTCATATATTATCATTGTTCTTTTATGGTATCAGAGCTATTTACGACTAACGTCATGAGTTCCTCTAATTCCAGTTCCTCCGCAAATCAAACTAACTCCTCCACTGTCACCACTCTCTCTCTCCCTGTTCAAACACTATCAAATCATCCAATTCGCCTTACCCTCACCAAAGACAACTATCTTCTTTGGAAATACCAAGTTGTTACTCATCTCAATGCTCAAAACTTATTTGGCTATATTGATGGATCCAAAACAGCACCTTCTTCCACTATTTCTAATCCTACCACCGGATCAAATCAGCCTATTCTTATTCCAAATCCTGAATATGTTGCTTGGCAACAACAAGATCAACTTATTCTCAGCACATTGATTGCATCCCTCTCAGAGTCAATTTTATCTCAGGTTCTTGGCTGCAATACTTCTCGCACTCTATGGGTGGCTCTTGAACGTATGTTTATCTCCCAATCTCGGGCTCGTGTGATGCAAATCCAATACCAATTAGCTACCTCAAAGAAAGGTAACTCAAATGTGACTGATTATTTTCAGAAAATGCGTAGTCTTGGAGACACACTCGCTGCAGTTGGACAAGCTCTCTCAGATACTGAAATGAGCTCCTATATTCTTGCTGGCTTAGGAACTGAATACGACCCATTTGTCACTTCTGTCACCACTCGGGTGGACCCTCTTTCTCTTGATGAACTATATGGGCATCTCCTTGCTCATGAGCAACGCTTGGAACAACAGCAATCAGCTGCTGAGTTAGCATTCTCAACAGCCAATATGGCAACTCGAAATACCACAAATCGTGGTCGTGGTGGTCGTGGTTCCTATGGACGTGGATCCTTTTCAAATCAAAATGGTCGAGGCACAAGAGGACGTGGTCGTGGTTCCTCAAAGTCATCCAGCAATCCTTTTTCCCTTGGGACTCCACGTGTTGTTTGCCAAGTTTGCAATAAACCTGGTCATGCTGCTATAAGTTGCTACCACAGATTTGATCATTCTTATCAAGCTGATCCACCTGCAACAGCCCAAGCTTTTTACTCCTCACCATCTGCCATTCAGGATGACAACTGGTATCCTGATACTGGTGCCTCACATCATCTTACACCAGACTTCTCTAATCTCAATGTGAGCTCTGAAGCATATTCTGGCACTGATCAGATCACGATCGACAATGGTCAAGGTTTGCCTATTTCACACATTGGAAATGCATCTCTCTCTACACCTAATCACTCATTTTCTTTAAAACATGTGTTATATGTTCCCAATGCTTGCAAAAATCTTCTCTCTGTTAGTCAATTTGCTAAAGACAATTCTGTATTTTTTGAGTTCTATGCTAACTTCTTTTTGATTAAGGATCTCACAACCGGGAGAATCCTCCACCGCGGACCTCTTAGGCAAGGACTATATCCTCTCTTTTCACGTTCATCTCCAACCACTCCATCACATGCTCTGCTTGGAGAAAGAACATCTGCTGCAAATTGGCATCTTCGTTTAGGACATCCCAACTTTCGTATTGTTCGTCAAGTGTTATCCAATTTTCAACTTCCAGTTTCTACAAATAAAACTTTGGCAATGTGTCCAGCATGCTCTCAAGCCAAAAGTCATCAGTTACCTTTTAATTCTTCTACCTTTGTTGCATCTAGGCCTTTAGAATTGCTATTTTCAGATGTATGGGGTCCATCCCCAACTGTTTCCTTTTCCGGCAATAAATATTATGTTTCTTTTGTTGATGCCTATAGTCGGTTCACTTGGTTGTATCCCATTCAAGCAAAATCTGATGTTTTTCATGTTTTTAGGCAATTTCAAAGTCAAGTTGAACGTCGCTTTAATGCTAAAATTCTCAGTGTTCAAACTGATTGGGGAGGTGAATTTAGATCTTTAAACACTTTGTTTAAACAAATCGGCATCACTCACCGTATTTCATGCCCACATACTCATCAACAAAATGGTTGTGTTGAAAGAAAACATCGTCATATTATTGAATCTGCCCTTGCTTTACTTGCACATAGTTCTCTTCCTACCTCATTTTGGGATGATGCTTGTCTTACAGCTTGTTATCTCATTAATCGCATGCCCACTCCTAATCTGGGCCATCAATCACCCTTTCAAAAATTGTTTCATCAAGAACCTGACTATAAATTTTTAAAGGTTTTTGGGTGTGCATGTTACCCTCATCTTCGTCCCTACAACAATAACAAGCTTCAATTTCGCTCTCTTCAATGCATTTTTCTTGGCTATAGTTCACATCATAAAGGTTATAAATGTCTACATATACCCACTGGTCGCATTTATATATCACGTGATGTGGTCTTTGATGAATTTACTTTTCCCTTTGCCAATAAAACACTTTCACCTGCTTCTTTACAGCCCAACACTTCTAATATTGTTCCACTTTCTATTACTGTCCCACTAACATCCTTGCAGGTTGCTAATACATCTTCTACTTCATATCTCACCTCTCAAACAAACAATACCAATCGGTCATGTTCTGATCATGCCAGAATCAGTGATGCTTCTCCAACCAGCAGCTCATCAAATCACACTGCACCTCCATCAGTTCAATCCTCTGTTTCAGCTCCACTTCGTACTCATCCAATGGTGACTCGGTCACAGAATTTGATCACCAAACCGAAACAATTTCATGATGGGATTGTCCAGTACCCGGTTCCTCGAGCTCTAATGTCTTTGATGTCTCCATCCGAGCCCACCTGTTATTCTACAGCAGCGAAATTTCCTGAGTGGCGCACTGCTATGGAAGCAGAGTTTAATGCCTTGTTAAAAAATAACACTTGGAGTCTTGTTCCTCCTTCAAGAGCTCATAATATAGTGGGTTGTAAATGGGTTTTCCGAATCAAAAGGAGAGCTGATGGCACAATTGAGCGTTATAAGGCTCGCCTTGTCGCCAAAGGATTTCACCAACAAGCCGGCATTGATTTTAGTGAAACTTTCAGTCCCGTTGTCAAACCCACAACTATTCGGGTTGTTCTCTCACTTGCTATCTCAGCTGGTTGGTCTATGCGCCAAATTGACATACAAAATGCCTTTCTTCATGGCAACTTATCTGAAGAAGTATACATGCTCCAACCTCCAGGTTTTCATCATCCATCCCTGCCTAACCACATATGCAAATTGAACAAGGCCATCTATGGTCTCAAACAAGCGCCTCGTGCATGGTTTTCGCGCTTGAGTGGCAAGTTGTTGGAGCTTGGCTTTACTGCCTCTAGAGCTGACTCATCTCTCTTCACTTTCCTCTCAAATTCCCTCACAATGTATGTGCTCATATACGTGGATGATATCATTATCACCAGCTCAAATCCTTTGGCAGTTGATGATCTTCTCAATCTACTTCGGCGAGATTTTGCTGTTAAAGATCTTGGTGAGTTAAATTTTTTTCTCGGCATTGAAGTTCTTAAGCATCCAGATGGTGTTTTATTATCTCAACGCCGATATATCATTGATCTTCTTAACCGGACAAATATGTTGCATGCCAAGCCAATTTCCTCTCCGATGTCAAATGCTAAGCCACTTTCTGCGTTTGATGGTGCTATCTTTCCTGATCTTACTCTGTTTCGCAGCACTATTGGCTCTCTACAATATCTTTCAATCACTCGACCTGATTTGTCATTTGCTGTTAATCGTGTCTGTCAATTTATGCACAGACCGACTACCACTCACTGGCAAGCAGTAAAGAGAATTTTGAGATATCTTAAGCATACTATCTCTTATGGTCTCTTACTAAAACGCTCTTCATCCACTCGCCTTGGTGCCTTTTCTGATGCCGATTGGGCTGGATGTCCAGATGATAGGAAGTCCACTAGTGGCTTTTGTATTTATCTTGGTGACAACTTGATTTCTTGGAGCTCTAAGAAGCAGCCTACTGTGGCTCGATCAAGTACAGAGGCTGAATACAAGGCTATTGCTAATACCACTGCTGAATTGCTCTGGCTCCAGTTTCTGTTACGTGATCTTGGTCTCCATCAATCCCATCCTCCTCGGCTGTGGTGTGACAATATTGGTGCAACGTATCTCGCTGCTAATCCAATCTTTCATGCAAGAACCAAGCATGTGGAAATTGATTTCCATTTTGTTCGCGATAAAGTTGCTGCTAAGGCCTTGGATGTTCGGTTCATTTCTGGCACGGATCAATTAGCGGATGTCTTCACCAAACCACTTGTTTCGTCCCGTTTCCACTGGCTTGTTTCCAAGCTCCACGTGTGTCCTTCCCCGTTGAGCTTGCGGGGGGATATTGAAGCACAACAATCTGATAAGGACTCAACCACTACAGCAGATCAGATTAACTCAAATTCAAATATTGCAAGAGATAAGAACAGTTCAAGATAAGCCAGAACAGTTTCATATCTCATCTAAATGTCTATCTCATCTGCAATTTGTATTTCAAATTTATCTCTTTGTATTCAAACATCTTATCCCATGTAACAAATCTGATTATATATATGAAAGCCACTCCCAACGTTGAGTGTGTGGGAGCATAAGATTTACCTCATATATTATCATTGTTCTTTTACAAGTTAAAATCACAGAGCTCACATCGGTAGGTCAAGTCACAGCAATCACCACAGCACGCATTGCATCGAAATCTGACTGGGGTTGGATTGGTTGGCCTATGAAGCAGGGATAGAGGGTGGTCTGGGTGGAGTTAGTCATAGATCCTTGGAGCAGAACTAGCACAGGATTCATGGAGAGAAAACTCCCTTTTATATTTGTTGCATACGTAGTAGGTTATTCCTAAGCAGCCTTGCCCACACGCAAAGCAATGAACTTGGTCACCATCCCCTAATTTCTCATTAAGAGTCATGGGATGCCTGTGGCTGAAATTTTTAATTTGCTTTCCGTCATCAGATCTTATGCTCCTTAATAAGGCGCATTCAACATCAATATCAAACCTGCACTGCTCACAGTGGTAAGAAATGCCCATCATACAAGTGCCACAGGCTTGGCAGCGAAAGGGCTGGACTCGAGTTTGGAGGGTGAGAGGGCATGAGTGAGTGAAGTTTTGGATTTTTTGTGGGTACTGGAATTCAGCACATGGTTTGTGAAGAAAGATACCACAAGGGTCACAGCCATAGCAAGCACCGAAGCAATGTCCCCCACATACAAGGCACTTAACACGATTGGCTACCTCATCCTTCTTTTCAACCAGTACCATTGGATGCAAGTGGGTGAAGTGTAGCAGTTGCTTACAGCCTTCTTCTACAGTAGGAATTAGAAAAGCACATTCAACATGCAGGTCAAAATTGCATACCTCACAGTGGAAGTAGAAGCCGTTGCAACTTCTAAAACAAGCCCTGCAGGGAAATGATATATGAGCATCAAAAAGTAGGACGAGAGGTCCGTGTGGGTGAAAGGGATTTTTGAACTCTTTTGGCAACTCGGCGCATGATTTATGCAGATAAAACAAGCACTGGGTGCAAGCATAAAGTGGAACGGTGCAGAATTTCAGGCAACCTTTGCATATAATGTTCTTCCTGTACTTTGATGAAATTTTTTTCTCAGTTCCAATTAGGATCAACGGGTGCTCATGACTGAAATGATCAATCTCCATAGCTCTCTAAAAGTTTTTATTTGTCAGATCTTGAGCGAGTGATCTATATTCTAGAGAAACTAAGAATTTGGTGATGGAGAAGAAGATGTTGACAATCGAAGTTCAAGAGACACCTCGAGATATGATGAGAAAGATGGGAGTCTTATTGGGAGGAGCAGGTAGGAAAATGATTTTTTTTTTCAAAAAATTCCAAGTGGTGATTATTAAAAAGAGAAGACTTACATTGAAACCGCGTGAATCTTTTTAATTAATTCTTCACTTTAGTTGAGAAGCCATATTGTATTGCACAATTCATAATATTATACTGTCCGCACATTTTATTTTCCAGCCTTTTTCTAGGCGACCAAACACAGCATTTGAAGGTATACACTACAGAGGCCTGATTTTCAATTCTCGAACGTTTCTGAAGACGCTGTGACAAACAGTAAGTCAAGTTTTTCTCCCTTTTCATTACATTTCCGGTTCTAAAATCTAATTTTTGAAGCTTTAGACTTTTTCATGTTTCGTTTTTTCTTTTTTAATTAGCGGCCTTCAATCATTAGTATTGATACTATGCTTCAATTATTAGTATTTGAGTTTATGGAATATGTAACTAAATCCTTAGTTTAGTATTCGGTATGAGCTAATTGATCCAGCTGCTTAAGGTTTCCGGGAAGCTTTGAGAGGGAATGGTCACACTTCAAGATCAACTGCAGAGGACGGAGAGGTCTGTACTACCAGAAGACTTTTTGTTGAAGGAGATTCAAGAATTGGGAACGTAAGGATTCGTCTTTCCACTCTTGAAACTAACCGGGTTTACACACACTTGTAGTTCTACAGCCCAGTGGGGTGAAAAAGATGGGTGAAATTCATTTGGCTGTGAGATTCACTCGCTCCTCGTTGCCTAATTTGATGCACATGTACTCACAGCCGCTTTTGCCAAATATGCACTATCTTCATCCATTAACTATTATGCGGCCTTATTGGCTGAGGCACCAAGCAACTCAAATTGTATCAATGAGATTGGGCCAGGCTGAGCCACGGCTGAGGAAAGAGGTGGTGCAATATATGTTGGATGTGGACTCCAACACGTGGAGTTTGAGGAAGTACAAACTAAACCTTTCCAGGGTTATGAGCGTTTGGGATTGGTTAATCGCCTTAAAAAAATGGTATGATGGGGTTTGCAACTGGGAAAACTACAGCACAAATATATTACTTCACATATTTTATTCAATACTGGTCCTCTGTCCAGAGTTCGTCTTACCCGCCATTTTCCTCTGCCCTTTCTTGATTGGGTTTTGGTATTATAGACACAGGCCAAAGCATCCTCCTCACATAGACGTTCGCCTTTCTTATGCTGATTCTGTAAATCCTGATGAACTTGATGAAGAATTTGATACATTCCCAACTTCCCGGCCTTCTGACCTTTTAAGGGTAAGATATGATCAGTTGAGAATTATTGGTGGGAAGCTTCTAAAGGTTGCTAGTGATGTAGCTGCTAATGCGGAGAGGCTGCAATATTTGGTGCTCTGGCGAGACCCAAGAGCGACATCGCTATGTATGATATTCCATCTGGTTGCTGCCATTGTTGTCTATTTTACACCAGTCCAAGTTGTGTTCCTTCTCACGGGATTCTACGTGTTGAGGCATCCTAGGTTACGTCGTAGTGGCCCTAATGGGTTTCCTTCAATACTATCGAATTTTTTCAGGAGATTGCCTGCGAAAACGGACTGCATTTTGTGAGCAATGCCAGTTTTGTCTGCAATTACTTTTGAACAGACTGGTCCATGATTGAGTTCCCCTCTTTCATTCATGTTAAGCAAGTGAAGAGAAGATGCGAATATAAAAAATGGCGCTCGTCTTCTTTCGATGTTTGCAGCTGATATTGCATTATGCTTTCAATGTTTAGTCTTTCTTGGAAGCGTGGCTTATGGTAATTAGCTAAAAAAAAAAAAAGCTTACGGTAATTAATTATTAGTGTGACAGTGTGGCTTGAACAAGGTGAACCAGCATATAGTGTATAATAGAGTTAGGGCCTCCTATCAAAAAAAAAAAAAAAAAGTTAAGCCCAGTTGGGAGATTTCTGCAATGCAAGTGGGCCTTATAATGTACTCTTTTAGAGTAACTTTAATGCATTGAGCTTTTTCTCTTGCACTGTTTGTTGTATAAAACTTCTCTCACAGCAACGAGCAACGGAGCGGCGGTGATAAGGCTCACCTCGGGCCTCTCACAGCAACTTCTCGGACAACAAAACAAACCGAGATCTAATGGTGGTGCTACCAAAATGGAGGTGAAGGGCGGCGAAGGGTGCTGGCGGAGTGGAGGCAAAGAGTGGTGTGCTGGTGGGTGTTGTTGCTGGTTTGTGCAAGTGTAAGAGAGGATGAGTAAAGTATGAGAAAGGGGGAGAGAGTCGGGTGTGAGGCTGTGAGATTTTTGTAAAATGTTTTACACTTGCTTTTATGGTAAAATATTTTATAAGTTTTTACGCACAAAGTTTTAGTCAAAGGAAAATATTTTACAACTTTGACTATATTTTACATGCAATCAAACACTTGAAAATATTTTACGAAAAATATTTTACATTGAAACAAATAGAGTGTAAATAACACAACCAAACAGGCCCTAATCTTTTGTGGGGTTTTTTTTTAAAAAAAATAATTCAATAGTTGGAACTTGGGAGAGTGGGCTATTAGAACCATTGATATCTTAGTTAGAAATATAAGAAAATATTAGTTGAGTTATAAAATTCTAGACAATTTATTATCAAAAAAAATTGACAATCTTTGGTAATTTTAATATTAAGATTTATTTGATTTAACCAAACAAAAAAAAAGTCCACCAAAAGCAAATTTGGTGTTATGTAGGATTCCAACCTCTTACCCCAATATGTGATCCAAATTTACATCCATAATTATGTGATCCAAAATATTTAATAATTAACCATAAATTAACAACTCACCAAATCATCTAATTTATAAATGAGAAGCTCATCTAATCTTTATGAGTGTTTCTGTTTTAATGTTTCTAGGTATTGTCTGGTTAGAGTGAAAGTGGGGATAAAAAAAGCAAGTTTTGATGAACCGTGTTCTGATTTCATAGGTGAAAATGAGGGATGAGAGTCAGGTTCGGTGGAGAAATGAGAGAGTGTGATAGAGATCAAGTAGTTAGGAAGAGCTTTGGTTGCGACAGAGGGATTAGTGTGGCCAACGGTGAAGGAGGGAAAGGAAAAAGAATTTAAGTATTTTACATTTTATATTTTACTAAAAAAAAACTAGTAATAGCATTTTTAATATTAAAAATGAGGAGAAAAAAGAGCAAGCCTAGGTGCTTCTTTAGGGAATATTCCTAATACTAACAACCATTTTAAAATTGAAAGATGAAATTAACAACTGTTGCAAACTTAACATTGTGTTTGGATCAGTGGAAGGGAGAGAGAAAAGGAAAGATAAGGAGAAAAAAAAATTAGGTTTCTCTTGTTCGGTTGAGGAAGGAAAGAAAGAGGGAGATGCATGGAGTGAGTTTCTTTTGGGGTCCACAAATGCATCTTATTATGCTATAAAATTAGAACAATTACTAATTTACTATAATACCCTTATACTAATAAATTATCAAATCTATATCTATATCTCACTACAACAAAATGTATTTTTAGTGACGAAAATTAGTGAGGAAATATTTTTCGTCACTAAAAATACAGCTTTAGTGACGAAATATGAATTTCGTCACTAATAATGAAAAAAATTATAACATTTAGTGACGAAAAATAAATTTCGTCACTATTGTGTTCTGAAAAATGGGCGCCAATAGAAGGAAATTTTGGCGCAAATTTAATTAATCTATAGTGACGAAATATTTCGTCACTAAAAGTTGAAATTTTTAGTGACGAAATATTTCGTCACTGTAGGTATTACTATGGATAGTATTAGTGACGAAAATCCTATCGTCACTATAAGGAAGAATTAGTGACGAAAAATATTCGTCACTAAAAATAATAATAGTTGTGCACTTATATATTTTTAGTGACGAAATCATAATTCGTCACTAAAAGTATAATTTAGTGACAAAATATGAATTTCGTCTCTAAATATCTTAACAAAGCCCGGTCTTTAGTGACGAAACTGGAATTCGTCACTAAAGACTTCAAGCCTAATTTCAATACCCAGCACATGCACCAAAAGCTTTTAGAGTTTTTTTTTTTTTTTCAACAGAGCACTATATCTAAATAGTTGAAACTCTCTTCAAAGCCATATTTCAGTCAAAAAAAAAAAAAAAAACAAAGAGCCAAACAACCTCACCGTCGCGATTAAGCTCAACGGCACCGTTGAGCTCCCACCGTCGCGATTAAGCTCAAACCGTCGCCGATGAAGCTCAAACCGTCGCCGATGAAGCTCCGTTAAGAGCCAACCGTCGCCGATTATGCTCAACGGCGACCATTCGCCTTCCTTCGAACCGGCGACCATTCGACTTCCCGGCGACCCTTGGCATTCCTTTGAACCGGCGACCCTTCACCTTCCTTCGAATCGGTGACCATTTGACTTCTCGGCGACCCTTCGCATTCCTTTGAACCGGCGACCCTTCGCATTCCCGGTGACCGTTCGCCTTCCCGGCTTTGATTTTTTGGCGTCCTAATGCGCATGGTGGCGTTCACTCTCGCCTCAATACGTCGACGCTTCAGCCTCTCTCGAATCGGAACTAGAAGTTTGCCCATCACATTCGAGCTTCGCCTTTGGAGGTATTCAAAGTTTTTTTGGTGCAAATTTTGAGCTATTGTGAATGAATTTCAGGAAAAGATGGTGAATTTTTATGATTTATTTATTGAATTTTAGAATGTGTGAGTTTCTTATGTTAAATTTTACCTTTTTTGGGTTTTAGATATAGAATTAGTAATTTGAGAAGATATGCATAGTGTTAGTTTTGAAAGTTTTGATGAATTCAGTTAAAATTGAATGATTCTTTAAATTTAATGGGGATTCTAATAGTTGATGGGAACATTGTAACTGCGCTATTGTTTAAGACTTAAGGGGAGGAACTTGTAATCAACTTTAATTGTACATGGCTTTCTTATCTATTCAAGAAGCTCACAATGTGGGATTTGTTTTAGACAAGTAAAACTATGAATATTAATTTGCTTCCACTTTACATGCAGAACTTTCTGTTTTGATTAAAATGTCTTTTTTTTTTTTTTTTTTTCAAATTTTGAAAAATTGTCTTCCATTTTCTTCCCTTTCGTATGTGGGATTGCACAATTTGGCACAAAGTTTTGATCTTCAATTTAGGAAGTTCGTCTTTGCATAACTGATTTGGAGATAGATTTAACTTCCAACAATTTTGGTGGGCTCAGTGTATCTTCGCCGTTTCCTACTTCTTAGCTCGTAAGTGCTTAGTTTTGGCTTTTTCTATTATGCCCATGAGCTGTTTGATTATATTTCACTGACTAAATCATGTAATTATACTATAATTTTTGGAATGGTTTTTGTTTGGGCTTGCTTTGATTTGTATCTAATATTGGAAGCTTTTAATAGGAACTTTGAATCATTGTGGGAAAATGGTTTGTTGCGTTTAAATCACTTTCTTGTATCAACTGCTGGTTGTTTATCTGTATGCAGTAGATGGAAAATGGTTACTAAGGAAAGAAATTTAGAAACTTCCACCATTATGTGACATAGAGAGAAGATGGAAAAGTCTGCCAGCAATAGATTATCAAAATTTTGAATAGGCGAAATCAGCTAGCAGCTAATACTTTTTAAGGGCAGTGTTCTTTATTGGAATTTAGTGAGCTTTTTACCCTTTAATCTTTTATGATAATAATTTTTTTCCTAGCTTCTTGCACCTCCTTGATTTTTGTTAAAGTATGCTTCACACCATAATTTCTTGTTATTGTCAAAGCATCTTGAAGGTGAAGGACATTAATAAAGTAGCCCTTTACATGGGTGGCGGTTATTGAAAAGATTCTTAATATGGACAATTTGAGGAAGAGAAGTATTTGTATTGCAGAATGGTGTTCTAGATGCAAAAACAGTGGGGAAATCTATGGATCACTTTCTTCTCCTTTGTGCTTATGTATAAAGTTTATGGTCCTTGGTGTTTTGTTTGTTCGGCATCACGTGGTGGTGCCTAAGCGAGTGGTGGACTTGCTGGCATGTTGGAAGGGGTTTTTGGTGGTCATAATTCTGCAGAAGTGCAGATATATGGGGTGCTATCCCACTATGTATTATGTTGACTATTGTGCAGGGAACTAAGGCCATATGCTATATCTAGTAGACGTGCTGTACCTGCTCATATTGAGCTTCCTGACTGGGCAGCTGATGTGAGTTTTTTAACTCATTTCTTTTTAAATGTTGAGTATCATTTTTTACACTCATATGTGTGTCTTTTTCTTCTCACTAGAGGATTTTTTGTCCACAAATATGGATTCACTCAATATTTTAGATGGACTTTGTCCTTGCTGATTTGATTGTAGTTCGGCAATTGCTGAAGCTGGATTTTGTCTTTTCTAGCTAGAGTGCTGTGGGCACTGTCCACACCCACGCTCTTTATATTGAGTCAAATGTGGTTTTCATGCAGCTTTTCTTGCCGTTTAACTTGTAGGGTATCCCAAAAACTGAGCCCAATAGTGATCTGCAGCATGTTGTTGAGGTACACTTGTACTTAACACTTTTTAGTGGAATTTAATGTGTAATAAAATTGGAGTGGTTCATGATGCAACTATTGCAGCTGGTATGAGCTTTTTCATTCTTTAGAATATGTTAGTACTTTTATTTTTTCCATTTTTTAACCCTTGAATCAAAATTTCCTTTTAAGCATGCAATATATGATCGATTAGATTATTTTAGCAATGATATGTCTCTCGAGGGGTACTTTCAGATATGATCTTTTAAGGGTTGCCATTATTTTTGTTTAATTTACCTTTGTTTGTGTTGTATTTTAAATTTGTTTTTTGATGAGTGAAACTGAGTGGGGATTGATTTGTAAAGTCCTCCATCCTATATGACAAGGGTGTGGTGTTTCTATCTTTATCTTTTTGTTTAATTAGAGATTTTTTTTGGTGGGGAGGGGGGGCGTTGGGGGATAAATAAGAAATGCTTTATTAGAAAAATAAAAATGAAAAGAAATTATGTAGCGTTCACTGCTTGAATTTACGAGGAGTCATGGATTCTAGGCCAGCAAGCCAACTATTCCACAGGCCACTGGGCCAGAAGTCCAATTCTCCCAACTATTTCAAGCTCACTGCTTGAATTTTTAATTTATAAAACCAAGCCTATTGCCCAAAATTGACAATTTGTATTATGAATTTTTAATTTATCCTCACTGTTTGCTTATTGGATCAGTAAAGCCCAAATTGCTTTTTTCTTTTTCTTTTTTTTAAGTAGAGCCCAAATTACTCAATGATACAAATTGATGGACACTTATTGCACTCATTAGTCCGGACCGTACCTAGTCAGTAATATTTCTAACCAAGCTAAAAAAAAAAAGAAAAAGAAAAAAAAAAAGAAGGTCAAGGTCAAGGTGTTTGATACAATGAAATGAATTCCATGCTTTCTGGTAGCTGGCATATTTAAAGCTCCCAATCTAAAATAAATAATACATACAAATTGTAGTCATTCTACCTTGAGAAGGGATGGGTTCACGCATATTGATGATTGCCAACAGAATATTATTATTATTATTATTATTATTATTATTTGCTAAACCAGTACAATTACCATGCAAAATTTCTATTCTATTGTTGGAGAGAAACTTTTGAGTTATATATAGAGGTATGCATCAAACTCTTTGAGCCAGAGATCATTCGTGAAATTTTTGCTTTTTTTATTTTATTTTATTTTTTTAATTTGGAACCTATGCCTTTGTAATTTATGAAAGGATCATTTGCAAGACTGAAGTACTTATAAATTTAACTTTCCTTTTGCAAGGTAAATACACATTGTTTGCAATAACTTTGGATTTTTTTTCTGAAAGTTGTAAGCTTAACTTGAGCAAAGTAATAAAATTTTAGTTAAAAACTTATAAAACTCTATACTTGTAATATTAGAAATTGGATTTGTGGTGGTATGTTGTGTTGAAGCAAGTGGGTGGCTTACATGGTGTTATAAGGTGATTTAAATACATATTCGGAGTGTTTTTCAATTCTTGCAAATGTGAATGAGTATTGTTGATTAGATGTGATGAATAATATTTTATTTGGTTTAAATACTTGTAAGCATTATAGTTGTGATGTTGAAAATTGGTTTTGTGGTGGGTTGTTGCATTGAAGCAAGCGAGTGGCTTGCATGGTGTTATAAGGTGGCTTAAATTCATATTGGTAGTGTTTTTAGTTTCTTGCAAATGTGAATGGACCTTGTTGATTAGATGTGATGAATAGTACTTTAATTGATTTCAATACTTGTAAAAACTCTATACTTGATGTTTGTGATTGGTTTTGTGGTGGATTTATAAGGTGATTTAAATTCATATTGGGAGTGTATATTTGTGTGTGCAATGTATATTTGTTTAAGTATTAATATAGACTTGTGCATTCATGAATGGGATAGAACTTTATCTAAGTAACTTATAGACTTAGATGTTAAAATACATTATGCATGAATTGTCTTTATTTTATTAAAGTAGCATTCGCCTTGCAATTGTAGTCAAACATGGATAAAGCTATAACATATGTAGTATTAATATTGTGATTGTTTATTTCTTTCTCTCTTTCAAATGATAGGAAAATATTCTCAAAGTGCAAGAAGATCATTGTCAAGATCCTAATGCAATTCCCCTTATACAAGAGGAGATCTTAAACTTGGTTTTAAGAAAAAGTCCGGTATTGTAAAAGGACTTGGCCTGAGACCTTCCTCTTCTCTAGTAACCACCGCCTCATCTAATTCCTCGGTGGATTATATCTAACGGCTAGAAAATGAGATAATTGAGCTCAAAGAGGCAAGAGTTAGGGATCAAGAGGAGCGAGCTAGGGACCAAGAGGCACGAGCTAAGTAAGAAGAGGTCCAAAAGAATTTTCTTAACTTTTTGAGGAGTAAGGGTTATGATGAAGCTCTTACCAATAGGGGTGGTTCAACTTCAAGTTAAAACACTTATTGTATGTGTTGCAAACAATTATTGTATAGAAGAAGTTTGAATTGCATACTTGTTTTATTTTTTACTTGTAGAATGTATGGATCTTTTTTTATAAATGTGTTGTTGAAATAAATGTGTTATTCAAATGTAAGGTTTTAATAATGTAATGACAGGTTACAGGTTAATATCAAAGCCATGAAAAAAAAAAATTAGAAAATAAGTTTTAGTGACGAATTTTTTCGTCACAAATATAACAACAAAAAATTGTTTTAGTGACGAAATATTTCGTCGCTAAATGTAGCAAAATTTTGTAAGAAATGATTTTAGTGATGAAAATTTTTGTCATTATATGTGCCTAAATTTTCTTAAAAATAGTTTTAGTGACGAACTTTTTCGTCACTATATGTACCCAAACATAGTTTTAGTGACGAAATTATTCGTCACTAAATATGATTTAATAAATTAAAGTGTTTTTAGTGACGAAATATTTTCGTCACTAAATAGTTCTTTTAGTAAGGAAAACATTTAGTGATGAAAACGTTTCGTCTCTAAAAGTTTTTTTTTAAAAAAATCAAATCGGACTTTTAGTGACGAAATTTTTCGTCGCCAGGACTTTTAGTGACGGGGCTACAGTGACGAAATGATTTTCGTCACTAAAAGTCCAATTTCGTCACTAAAGGTCCTTAGTGACGAAAAACTGGACTTTTAGTGACGAATTTTTTCGTCACTGAAAATACATTTTGTTGTAGTGTCTATATATTACTAAAAGCTGAAGCATAACATTTATTGTTGCTACACTCCTATTAAGCCGCATCAGCAACCACGTCATTCATTTATTTTTATATTTTCCTTTCTCTATTTAAACTTTACTTCCCCCTATTTTCTTAAAAAAAAAAAAAAAAAAAAAAAAAAAAAAAAAAACCTCTTCTTCTCCCTATACACACCTATTGTTATACTTCTTCCAACCTTTCTCTTTCCTTTTTGCATTTTTATCTCCCCACTACTTTACCGTTATACTTCCTTACTCTTTTTTATAATTTGTCTCTTCTTCTACCTTTACACCTACTGTTACACTTCTTCCAACCTTTCCCTTTCCTTTTTACCTCTTTATCTTCCCACTACTTTACTGTTATACTTCCTTCCTCTTTTTTATAATTTGCCTCTTCTTCTACCCATTTTATTTTGTATAAATTTGATATCGTTTTCTCATTTAATCCATATTTTTCCCACACAAAACTGTGAGTACTCTCTCTCTTTCTCTCTCTCTCTCTCTCTCTCTCTCTCTCTCACTCTCTCTCTCTCTCTCTCTCTTTTGGTGAATTTTTATTCTTTCTTATAACTCTTGTGGGGCCCAATAATTTGTGGCCCTGGCCCATTCATTCGTTGAGGCCCAAGGCCCAAGCCGAGGAAGGTTATAGCCCAGGCTCGGTAGAACAAGGACAAAATAGTCTTGGGACACAGCCGAGGACGATTCAGTCCTCGGCATGTCTAAGATCTCGCTGGAAGGAAGGGCAAAAACGGTATAAGAGCAGCTTGGAAAAAATCTAAAATATCTAGGTCAATAAAGAAGGATACGCTGGAAAGTGTAACGACCATGGAAAGCTGCCCTTACTGCCATTTAATACTTTGCACCTGACAGAGCCATACTCCTCAGCTTTTACAACCACCCCCAACCACTCTAGGTATGGGCTGATGGGACAAATATCTGTCCTGGAAGGATGAACCTACACGTGGACGAAGGATAAGGAATACATGCTAGTATAAAAGGAAAAGTAAGCGATCCAGAAAGAAAGCTGGGAAAAATGGCCAAAATCCAGAGCCTCCCAGCCCGCCTCCAAGAGAAAGACTCCTAGGGCGAAAACGATTTAATCATGTACGAACACCACGAAAAACCCACTATCTGGTGACTGGGGCCTAGCCTTTCAAACTCACACTCTATAAGTGATATTGTTTGGGCCTTTTTACGTGCGAACCCAACACTGTTACGGGTCGTTACAAATCGTGTCCATACAATTGGCACGGTCTGTGGGAAAGGCTTGTGTGTTGGCACAGGCCGTAGGTCAAGACAGTTCCCTTGTCATTTCTAACAGCCGGTTATAGTGTTCTAGCGTAAAGTTCCACTAGGGGCTATGGTTCTTGACTAGGGGCTATGCTTGGTAGCGTCAATCGCATGGATGGTTCTAGGGGCTTGGCCGAGGAGCTAATCCCCCTAAAGCCAAGGCCCCATGCCAAAAACTGAGTTTTGGACAGAACCAAGATATTGCATGGTCCTCGGACTCAAACCTATGGGGAAACCAACTACTTGGAAGAAAAACTGAGTTTTGGACAGAACTAAGGTATTGCATGGTCCTTGGACTCAAACCTATGGGGAAACCAACTACTTGGAAGAAAAACTGAGTTTTGGACAGAACCAAGGTATTGCATGGTTCTCGGACTCAAACCTATGGAGAAACCAACTACTTGGAAGAAAAACTGAGTTTTGGACAGAACCAAGGTATTGCATGGTCCTCGGACTCAAACCTATGGGGAAACCAACTACTTAAATATCTATCAAGTTTTGGACAGAACCAAGGTATTGCATGGTCCTCGGACTCAAGCCTATGGAAAGATCAGCTGCTTAAAAAGAATTCTAAGTTGCTCAATCCTCGGGTTTAGTACCAGAAGGGGTTAAAGCTACGAAGGTTATTAGGAAGATGGTGAAACGCCTTATTACTCGGCAACCTGTAGGGCTGTTCATTTTTGGGTTATATGTCCTCGGATGATTACCTCCTATACCTCACCAAGCATTCAACTGTCATCTCGGCTATTTTGGGGTAAGTATTGTTTTCTTAGGTCGGCATTATTGTGCCAAACAACTCTATTAAGTTCATAATAATATGTTTTCCTTAGCAAGGGTTTCGACCCTAAGTGTCATTTGTTCAAATTGGCATTATTGTGCCGAACGGCTCTCATAAGTTCATAATAGTATCTTTTATCTTGGTAGGGGATTTTGGCCCTAAGTATCGCTTTCTCAGGTTGGCATTATTATGCCAAACAATGTTATTAAGTTCATTATAAACATTATTGTCTCAGTAAAGGTTTCTGCCCCAAGTGCCATTTATTTAAGTCGGCCTTATTATGCCAGATAGTTCTAATAAGCACAGAGCAAAATCTCTTTATTAAATGGGATTTCGGCCCCAAGCATCGTTCATAGTATAAAAATAAAAAATAAGAGAAATTACAGGATAGTATGTCTATTCACGGTATAACTATTTCGAAAGAAGAGATAGAATGTATGAAATCAAGAAATGACGACCTTTATTAATGTAAAGAGGTGTTACAGCGTACAATGAAGGGCTTAAACAAAGCCTGTATAGAAAATGAGTTACAAGAACAATAAAAAAAAAATAATAAAAAAAACAACAAACAGAAATCTTGTTAAACTCGGCTCCCAAGTCTTTCCAAACTCTGCCCCGGTGGCACCCATATTGAGAGGAGGACCTTCCTTGGTGGGAGAGGAGAAGAAGAGGAAGAAGGAAAAGCACCAGGATGGATCTGGTGGTGGAAAGAAGAAGAAAGAGAGTCAAAAGGAGGCACCAGTGAAGGAAGAGAGGAAGAAGCAGGAATACTTTGTCCCTGCATCAGTCCTAACTCCTAACACGCTGGTGCCATGTTAGCTATGCTCATAAGAGAGCGGCTGGTACTGATAATGGGCGATCCCAGCTTAGCCGCACCAAAAGTTTGACGCAACGAGCCCCTGCTTCGGATTTTGACTGAAAGGAGGATGAGAGGTATCTTGAGTCTCTCCCATCCTTGCCCTGACTGAGCCATTTTGAGTTTCGCAAGAACGTAGCATTTCTGGGAAGGGTATGATCTCTTCATTCCTACCCCTATCTTGGACTTATCACAATTCAAGGTGTAAACAAGCGGATAAGGGAAACTCTGAGGGAGACTAAGGATTTTCAGACTTCAAAAGGATTGAAAGGGTTCTGTGTAAGAGGGGTAACCTCTTGCTTTCCTTCTTATATGAGGGGCAAAACAGGAGGAATTTAATTTACCCATATTTCCAAGAAAATCGGTAAGCGAGAATATACCCATTCCGCTTCCCTACACCGTCAATAACCGTCGAATTTAAATGGTCTCGTAAAGGGAAATCATTAAAGACGCGTTTCGGATAAATCAAACGGCAGGAAACGCATATTGAATGAGCTCAGAGGAATATCTCGTAGCCCGGTATGTTTCCTGGGTAGATGAAGAGACCAACATTAATGAAGGACAGAGTTAAATGAGCTGTAATAAAGGCTTGGCATTGCCAAAACCCTCCTCTCCGCCCAGAAGGTTGGATAGCAGGGTTTTGAGGGGCTATTGTGGGGCCCAATAATTTGTGGTCCTGGCCCATTCATTCGTTGGGGCCCAAGGCCCGAGCCGAGGAAGGTTATAGCCCAAGCTCGGTAGAACAAGTACAAAATAGTCTTGGGACACAGCCGAGGACGATTCAGTCATCGGCATGTCCGAGGTCTCGTTGGAAGGAAGGGCAAAAACGGTATAAGAGCAGCTTGGAAAAAATCTAAAATATCTAGGTCAATAAAGAAGGATACGCTGGAAAGTGTAACGACCATGGAAAGCTGCCCTTACTGCCATTCAATACTCTGCACCTGATAGAGCCATACTCCTCAGCTTTTACAACCACCCCCAACCACTCTGGGTATGGGCTGATGAGACAAATATCTGTCCTGGAAGGACGAACCTACACGTGGACGAAGGATAAGGAATACATGCTAGTATAAAAGGAAAAGTAAGCGATCCAGAAAGAAGGCTGGGAAAAATGGCCAAAAACCAGAGCCTCCCAACCCGCCTCCAGGAGAAAGACTCCAAGGGCGAAAACGACTTAATCATGTACGAACACCACGAAAAACCCACCGTCTAGTGACTGGGGCCTAGCCTTTCAAACCCACGCTCTATAAGTGATATTATTTGGGCCTTTTTACGTGCAAACCCAACACTGTTACGGGTTGTTACAAATCATGTCCATACAACTCTAATTGAGGTTGATGGTTTTTTTTTAATATGTGTTTTGGTATTGTGTTTTTTTTTTTAAAAATCTCATCAAAAAGTCTTTTTTTCCCCTTTTATAGCTTTGGTTAAATTTTAGTTTGGGTTAATACTTAGTTTTTTGGGAGACATGAATTTGAACATGTCTACCAATTGTTTGAGTAATAAATTATTATAAAAACCATTATTTATTCCTTTAGTTTCATTTTAATTTTTTTTAAGATAACATTGTAATTTTGTAATGAGTTTTGATTATTATGATAATTTCCTTATTCCTCAAGAGATGAGAAATTTGAATAATAAATTTGAAACTTATAATGTTTAGTTGTATATTAAGGAAATATAATACATTACAATAGAAGTTAGAAGAATATGGTTCACCATAAAAAAATATTAATCAAACATAAAATAATAAGAAGAAGAAAATGATATATTTGTCGAAATAAAAAGACAAAAAAATACTTGTAAAAATCTTTTTTTTTTTTAAATAGACAATACGTGAAGTAATGGTTTTATTTTTTATTTTTTATTTATTTATATATATTACAACTCATTACATAATATTTATATTCCCATGCATTGCGTGGGTTTGCAACTAGTATAATATCTAAATGCTAAAACATAGCATTTATTGTTACTATTCTCCTATTGAAGCACATTAGAGTAGCATTTCAATTTACAACGGTCATTCCAATTCAGTCCAATTCGGTTTATTTTTTTAATCATTTTGGTCCAATTTAGTTCATTCAATCCCGTTCAGTATAGTTGGGGCCATTCATTCTATTTTTGTCCAATTTGGTCCATTCGATCCATGTTGTTCACTTTGGTCCGCTCGATCCATTTCAGTCTATTCATCCACTTCAGTGATGCATTGTGAGCATAAGTTTGTGTAGAAAGAGAAATTGCTTCATTGACAAATATGTCACATTCTCAGCATAATGTTGGTAGGTTCTTGATTTGATCAACTTTGGTGATGCATTGTGAGGAGAGATTTGCGTAGAAAGAGGATCTGCTTCATTGACAATTATATCACATTTTTAGCATAATGTTGGTGGCTTCTTGACGAAATTACATTACCTTATGTTATTAAAGTCTTTGTATTTTTTTTTTCTAATATATATGATGTTATTACAGTCTTTTTTTTTTTTCATATATATATGATGGTCTTACGTATATCTGCTTTCTCTTTAGGTCATTCAAGACATACAGAGGATGAATCATTTCATTATTTACACAATAAAATAAACTTACAAAATTTAAAACACTTTCAAATAACAAATATAGATAGCATAATTTAGAAAATCTAGTATATTGTATCAACTATACTTTGTTAGAAAATAATCACATTATTTTAAGAATGTTTAGGAAAATAATCACGTTCAAGGGCTTTGTCTGTAAAATGTATTGCAACTATTTTCTCTAGTGGGTCATTTGGTAGTGATACACCAAAGAGAGATTTTTCAACCCAACACTCTGATTTTCCTCTTCGTAAACACTTCGGTGTGTTATGGGTGTTTTGAATATTTGTTCTATTTTGTGTATGCTAATGTTAAGTGGCTAATCACTTAAACAATTGGGCTTTAAATTGCTCAATTAGCTTATATCAACATTAGCTATTTAAAATTGGGGTCAAAATTACTTGAGTTTGTGCAATCAAACTCTTTCATATTATTTGTCAATTACCACGAAATTTTATTTTCTTGCGAGGATTGTGCATCCCTGATAACTTCATTATTAGTGTTATTATTATATTTTTTTCAAAGAAATGAGGGAATTCTTCAAGTCTTTGACTATTCTCTTGAGTGTGTGCTTTGAGAAATCCAGTGACAATCGAGAATTTTTTCTAAGGAGGCCAAGCTTTGAGAAATGTTTGTCTCACAATTCTCAAACCATTGACAAATTGCTCAGAGGATCTTGATCGATCAATTAGCTGTCAAGAATGCATAAATTTATTTTCTCGAGTTGTTATTGTTAGGTTCTAAGACTTTAGGAACTAATATATTAGAACTTCAATTTGTATTATGTTAGCAAACCATGATCAAAACATAGAGTATAGGTTTAGGCTTGCTCAAAGTATGTTTATTCGTAAAATTGGAATTGAGTGATTGTAGAATTTATTGGACTAAATCTGCAAGGCTCGATCAATCAAAAATTAAACTCGAAAGATCGAAACCACATGCAAATTTATTTTTCTGCAGAATTCCAATTCAGTCCAAACTCTACTTAAACGTATTGGGTTTCATGTAAAACACTCCTAGTATATAAAGGAAACCCTAAGGACGTTTTTATAAGTTTTTTTAGAGAGATTAGAGTGCATCGTGTGCCTCTTTTATAGATTTAGGGTTTTGTACTCAAAAGCTTTCTAATGTTGTTGTTTTGCTCTGTGTTGAATCTCTTGTGAGATTTAGAGGTGTTTACCTTTAAACACACTTAGGGTTATCAAGATTCATGTCAAGAACTTGGTGATCGTTTCAGTTGCTACTTAAAGAACTTAAAGAATATCACAAGTGGGAGAACTTGTGGCTGCAAAAGATCAAGAAAGAAGTAATCTGTGGACTCGGAGTTGTCACGTGGTCGTGGTAGTAAGTTTTCTACTCGATGTAGCAATAGGATGTTAGTGGTCTAAGTCGCTATTGTAAAACTTCAAATCGTTCATAGTGGACCTGTTTTACCTTGTGGATAGCTAGGCTAAATCCTCCCCAGATTTTTTATCGATTTGGTTTTCCTGGGTTATCATATCGTTGTGTTCTTTATTTTCCGCACTATTTCAATGATATGATTTATCTATGTTAACCTATATCTGTATAATTTACCTAAGTTAATCACTTGGATAAATAACTAGGTTAATCTGTTTGTGTTTAAGGGGTCTAAAAACGTACAAGTGGTATCAGAGTGGGTTAGCTCTTATGTTAGATCTTTTGATCTAAGAGTTGATCCTTGATCCCTATTATCATGAATAATTTTAAGCGTCTTACTATTTTTTATTGTGATGATTTGAATAAAAAGGACACTGTTGTTTCTGTTGATCTTATTGATGCCTCTGAAACTCTTCGTAAGGAATTATTGAAATCATTGAAAATTGCTAAGAAATTCAAGGAAGAGTTAAAATTGGCTAATCTTGAAAAAGAGGAATTGCTTGTTAGATTAGATGAATCTAATTAAAAAAATGAATTTTTGAGAAATCAAATTTTCTCTCAATATGGGAAGATGAAAAGCTTGGAACAAAAGTTAGTTGAATCTAAAGCTAAAATTGAAATTTTGACTAGTACCAAGCCTGCTGTTGATAACAGAAGTGTTGTTTCTCTTAAGCTTAAAACTTAGAAAGTTTATATCCCTCCTTTCAAGAGGAATAATAAAGAAAATGCTTATTTTGCTAGGTTAGACAAAGGTAAAAGTTCTGATGTAGATGCTGAAGTTTCTAAACCTATGTCTAAACCTACTGTTAGAGAGCATAATAAATTTGTTTTTGTGCCTACTTGTCACATTTGTGGTGTTGTTGGTCATATTAGACCAAATTGTTCTTTGTTGAGGCAAAAACCAAAATCTGAGACTAGATTTGCTGTTAGGAATACTGATGTTCCTAAATTTGTTCCTGTTTGTCACTTTTTTTATGTCTCTGGTCACATTTGTCCTAATTGTCATAAATTGAAATTTAAAAATTTTGTATTTCAATCTAAGATATGTGATGATATTTCTCCTACCATAAGTCCATACAAATTGTTTCATACTCTTTTGAAAAATTTAAACTTGTTGGCTTGTGAAAGGAATTTGCAGGATTTCAGTCTTTCTCAGAAGATTGGTGTAATCCCTCAAATACACTCTACTTCTCATGGATTTTCACCTACAAAGCCAAAGACTCGTGCTATATGGGTGAGAAAAGACATCCTAAGGTGAGTTTTGTTTACTTTTCTGTGATTTAATTTTTCAATTGTTTATGGACATGTTTTGTTTCTGTTTTTGGTTGTTTGTTTTTTTTAGGTTGTTTTTGTAAGGTTGAACTTATTCAATCATTAGTTGGCTTTATTCCGTGCCAAATTTGCTTGTAATTCAGTATTTAGAAACTCTGTATTTAGATGAGAATCATGTAAGAGTAATGTGTGTGAGAGTGTGAAGAAAAACTCAAGAGTGTGCACTCAAGAAGGGCCTCACGACTAGATCTCGCGATTGGCTCGTGACTAGCAAGTCGCTAAAGGTGGCACACGTGTGAAGCATGCAGGGGAGCTGAAGGGTGACGCCAATGTTGCACTACAGGACAAAACTCTCAATCTAGCCAGGCAGTTAGCTCACGACTCAAACTCGTAACTCATTCCAATCACGAGGTTAAGTCGCCAAAACACCCTGTTTGTTACAAACCTAACTCTTCGCATTTCATACACACCCTACTATAAATACCCTTATACCCAAGAAATTTTGAGAGTTTCCAGAAAGAATTTTGAGAGAGAAACCCTAAAGAAAAACAAAATTGACTCATCCACAATCTTCATCCTTTGATTCTCCAAATTCCTCTACTCTCACCCTCTCCGTTGTTAAATCCTTGAGAGGTACATTAACCAAATCATTATCTCACCATACCCATATCTGCAAGAAGATTATTTGGTGCTTGGGAAGCAGTTTAGAAGGGACCAATTCATTTTGGTTAATGCAATGAGCTATTGCAGGATCCAATAAGTTAGAGAAGACAAGGTTCGGCATAACCTTATTGGAGCAAGAAGCTTGGAGGGCTTAAGTGCACTAGGTAGATTAGGCTTGGAAGGTCTTCCGCTATTCATGTATCCCAACTTTATTCTCTAGTGGATTATTGACTGCTTGAAGGGCGGCGGAGAGGTTTTTCGCTGAGAACTTCAGTTTCCTCTTTGATAACACATCGCTGCGTTATCTTTATGTTTGCATCTCTCTTCCCTTAATCTTTACCTTTTAATTATTGTTGTGGTTGTGATTAATTCGGTTTAGATTGTTTTACCAATTATGTTTTAGATTATATTCATATTCCACACGTATATTGTTTGTTTATAAGCTTGTGTTGGTAATTTGTAAATTGGGGGTCTAAACGTTATTTGAACATTCTTTGCTAAACTTGGTACATGATATTGTGTGTGATTTTTTTTTTTTTTTGGCTATCCAAGATTATATGTTCCTTGATTTTAATGCAAAATGTGTTTAATGTTTGAGTTTTTGAGGACAAATTGATTCAAAAATGTGTTTTAGGAAGATCTGGGTAGAATTCATGTGTTTTTGGAAAACTTTTAAACTAATACTAATGCATTTCATTCATGAAATATTGTGTTTTGAGTTGTTTCTGCTTTAACTTGTTCTGCTTTTCAAAAAATTCACTTTTCCAGATTTTTGATCGATCGAAGCTGTTTCTTGACAGATCGAAATCGCGATAAAAATTTTTGGTTTGAATCTGCCTGACTCGATTGGTATTCGATCGATTCTCGACTGATCAAAACTGAAAAATTTTCAGTTTTTAAGTGTTTGACCAAATTTTTTTTCATGCATCATTTATATTTAGGATTCACATGCGTTGCATTGTTTTCTGTATCCATCTTGTAGTTTTGCAATCATATCTCTCATTGTTTCCACACATAACATGCGTACACTTTACTAAATCGGGTACTCGACTTTATTTAAAAATTGATTGATTAATTTTTGAGTTATGTACTTTTTAGTATATGATATTTTTATGTGTGAACTGCAAAAAATATTTTTCTTAAGAGATACGATGGATAATCAATGTGCAAATACTTTTTCTACTCATGCAACTATTTATGGGTCACATAGTGTCATGTTTGCATTTATTGAAAGAGAAAATATTTTTCTTCATGTGTATCCTCAACTTAATTTTTTGAGTTTGGTTTGTGTCTTTTTATTTATCCCCACCTCCTAAATTTTCCCGTACACTCTTTTTCCCAAAAAAAAATTTTACCTTTGTTGTTCATAGGGGGAGTTGTTGCTCTTCATTTGTTTCCTTGATTCTCTATTTTCTCTTGAACTTTGCTACGTATGTTTTCTGTTTACTCTTTGTTTAAGTTGTCTTTGTCAATACGTGACAAAAAAGGGAAGATTTAGATGAAATATGGGAATATGTGGGAATCTTATTTGTTTTGTTTAGGGGGAGTTGAAATTGTTGTTGAAAGGGGGAGAAATAAATTTTTTTTTTTTGTATCTAACTTAGGGGGAGAGTTAGTTTGCATATTTGTTTTTTGCTTTAGTTTGTTTATTTTGGTTTGCTTGTATTTTCCACACATGCGTTTATATGTTTGTTGAGTGTTTCAGGAATATCCAAGTTAATTCAGTCGTGGCTGTTGTCTATACTAGCAACTGATAGATAGTAGTTAGGTTGAATTGTAATTGGACTATTTGTAACTTTGAGCATTTCATGTTTGTGATGTGTTTTGTCATGGATTGCTAAATGGGAAGTTTGTTAGGTTCCAAGACTTTAGGAACTAATGTATTAAAACTTCAATTTATATTATGTTGGCAAACCATGATCAAAACATAAAGTCTAGGTTTAGGCTTGCTCAAAGTATGTTTATTTGTAAAATTGTGTTCGAGTAATTGCAAAATTTATTGGACTAAATCTGCAAGGCTCGATCAATCGAAAATTAGAGTCGATCGATCGAACCACGTGCAGATTTATTTTTCTACAAAATTCCAATCCAACCCAAACTCTACTTAAACATATTGGGTTTCAAGTAAGATACTCCTAGTATATAAAGGAAACCCTAAGGACAAGTTTTTTTAGAAAAATTAGAGTGCATCGTGTGCCTCTTTTATAGATCTAGAGTTTTGTACCCAAAAGCTTTCTAATGTCGTTGTTTTGCTGTGTGTTGAATCTCTTGTGAGATCTAGAGGTATTTACCTTCATATACACTTAGGGTTACCAAGATTCATGTTACGAACTTGGTGATCATTTTAGTTGCTACTTAAAGAACTTAAAGAATATCACAAGTGGGAGAACTTGTGGCTGCAGAAGATCAAGAAAGAAGTAATTCGTGGACGCAGAGCTGTCACGTGGTCATGGTAGTAAATTTTCTACTCGAGGTAACAATAGGATGTTAGTGGTCTAAGTCGCTATTGTAAAACTTCAATTCTTTCATAGTAGATCTGTTTTACCTTGAGGATAGCTAGATTAAATCCTCCCCAGGTTTTTTACCGATTTGGTTTTCCTAGATTATCATATCATTGTGTTCTTTATTTTCCGCACTGTTTTAATTGTATGATTTATCTGTGTTAACCTAAATCTGTATTATTACCTAAGTTAATCACTTAGCTAAATAACTAGGTTAATCTGTTTGTGTTTAAGGGGTCTAAAAACATACAGTTATGAAACTAAGTATTGAATTTGAAAGAAACACAAGACATACATTTTTGTTCACGGTTTGTCAATCAAAACATTATGAACCTTGTAGTGTTGATTCACTAAAAAATTTAGTTTGTTAAAAAATTTATTTCATTTACTATATTTTAAAATGAAGTGTGCGTTTGGGATGAGCTGAATTTTTCAGCTTATCTCCACTTTCAGCTTATTTTTGCTATTATTCATGGATTTCACTGCACTTTTTGATACTATTTATAGATCTCATTGCACTTTTTGATACTATTTATGAGTCCCACTGTACTATACAACTTATTTTTTAATATTTTTTCTACACTTTCAGCAAAAAATTTTCAAGTTC
This sequence comes from Quercus lobata, assembly GCF_001633185.2. NCBI lineage: Eukaryota > Viridiplantae > Streptophyta > Magnoliopsida > Fagales > Fagaceae > Quercus > Quercus lobata. Next base: position 28,099,787 of record NC_044912.1, on the reverse strand, counting down.
AGCTAAATAAGTTGTTCCAAACGGACACAAAGCCCCTTCAAATCTAACTTATTGTTTAAGGTTTTACTTCTACTAACACAAAGCATTGGTACATGATGACTATGACACCATTGTGCAGTGCCATGGGCGAACAACATTGATTAGAAATCCTCCGTATCAAAAGAGCTGGCAACAGAAAAAATATTACACATTAATTCACTACTAATAAAGATTAAGTGGGAGTCGAGGCTCCACTACTGCTATCAGTGGAAATTTCCGAGGTGTTGCTAATCCATAAACTTCATCCATGCCTAAATCTTCAACTTTCATATTGTCTGGTAATTTCCAGTCAAATCCATGTAACAAATTAGCCAAACTAGAGCTAATCATCTTTAGACCAAGGCTGTAGCCAGGGCACATTCTCCTCCCAGAACCAAATGGCAATAGCTCAAAATTTTGTCCCTTCACATCAATATCCTTACCTAAGAATCTCTCTGGGCAAAACTCTTCAGGTGCATACCATATTGAAGGATTTCTCCCTACACTCCATGTGTTTATGAAAATTCTAGTACCTTTGCGGATTTCATAACCAGCTATATTGCAATCTTCAAGAGCTAAATGTGGTGCAAGTAATACAGCCACAGGGTGCTTTCTCATTGTCTCTTTCATAATTGCATTAATATAAGGAAGTTGTGGAATGTCTCTCTCTTCCACCCATCTGTCTCTCCTAATTACTCTATCAAGCTCCTCAGTGGCCTTTTTGATGAGGTGTGGTTGCTTTAAGAGTTCAGACATTGCCCATTCCACAGTTGTTGCAGAGGTATCTGTGCCTCCAGCTATTAGGTCCTGAATTTGATGCACAAAATTAAAAGACTGTGAATTGATGGTAATGGCTAGGGGCAACTAAAACTTGAAACTTGAAAGCTAAGGCCAAACTGTTTTGAATCTCTTTTGAGTGTAAGCTATACACGCAAACATGAGAGAGACAGGTTGTAGAAAATTAGATGTAGACATCTTATGACTTAATTAAAACCAAGTATCTTAGGTAAGATCTGTTTCACTGGAACCTTGTTGTGGATTGCCTGAATTGCGCCAATTATATAATATTTGTGTGCTTGCATGGTCAAAACATAGATAGAAGACATATTTAGAAAGCTTTTTCACATGCCTTTCCAAAAAGAAAAAAGAAAAGTTCAATCAAGACAAAATTAAGAAGACCCCCCCACAACAAACCCCCCTAAAAAAAAGACAAAAATAAGAATATTAAACTAGAAAGGTGGTTGTATTACCTGAGTAAACCCTTTTACGCTCTCATAGGTGAGCTTAACATCAAGATTAGGATCATCAGCCATCTGCAACAGTAAATCCACCATGTCCTTGGGCACAAAATCTTTCTCTCCTTCCCTCCTTGCCTTGTGTTCATCAAACACATGGTCATGGAATCGATCGAGCTTTTTCCTTAAAGCCTTCATTCGCTTAACGTACCCTTGCAAGTCCAAGAAATCGATCCATGGTATCCAATCTCCTATATTTAACACCCCATTCAGCAAGAACAACTCATCTAATATTTCTTGGAACTCTTCTAGTGTAACTATTGAAGTCTCATCTTTGGACTCACTAAAATACTTCTTGCCTAATACAATTCTGCTTATAATACTTAGAGTAAGACGCGAAAGATGGTCTTTTAGCATAATTGGCTTCCCTGACATGCTGCAAAGGCGTGACATAAAAACACGTCTTTCTTCAACACGAATATACTCATAGGACTCAAGTCGTTTTGAGCTAAAGAGCTCGGAGAGGTATATCTTACGCCCTTGACGCCAATATGGTCCATAAGGTGCCCATGTGATATTGAGATAGTTATAAGTAGTATGCTTGCCAGCAGCAGTTTGGGGTCTAGAGGCAAAGACATGATCATGTGTCTTTAGGAATTGTTTTGCCACTTCTGCTGATGAGGCAACCACAACAGGAAAGGATCCAAACTTGAGTTGCATAATAGGTCCATATTTTTGAGACAATTTGTGAAGGGATTGGTGAGGAAGTGGACCAATAAGGTCTAGATTTCCTATGATAGGCCAAGGTGTAGGACCTGGTGGAGATTTTCGCTTGTGATATTGAAAATCGGATTTTTTAGAGAATAATAAGAGTAGAGAAGCTAGCAATGCCATTGCTAAAACAACCAACCAAGAAGAAAACTCCATTGCTGGGATTTTTGTGGCTGCACTGATATGTGAGTTTGGTTCGGTTGGAGGGTTTATATTTTAGCATAATTTAATACTCACTAGTTAAACGACACACTGCTGCAGATGGACTACATCACCATGCTCACTATATTTTTATATAAGCATGTAACATGTGAATGTTGGGTGACAAAATGTGTAGGGCTCGCCCTATGTTTGACCAATTAAAAGGAACAAGTTGGGCCTCAATTGTACTAAACTCCACGTGTGCTTAAACGTGATACTACTTTATTAAATATCCACTTTAAAAATGTTCGAAATCTATGGTAGTTAGAGATTTCATGATGATACACGATTTTAGATATATATCCACTTTAAAAATGCTCGAATCTAGATTGAGATTCACCACATGAAATGTGCCGAGTTAAAAATAAAAATTGAGAGATGCTACGTTCACAATATTTTTATAATATTTTTACAATAAATCACAGGTAGTTAGTTGTTATTGGTTCAAATTTGAAATTAACACTATGATTACTCTTTTGCCCCAACAATAACAATCAGTAATAACTTGCCATTTAGGATTTCTTATAAAAATGTTGTGAAAATGTTGTGAATATATCATTTCTCATGACTTTAACATGTTAATATAAATATTTTATTCACATAGTAGCTGTTAATTTTTATGAGAAATGATATGTCCATAACATTTTCACAACATTTTTACAACAAATCCTAAGTGGCATGTTGTTACTGGTTGTTATTGTTGGGGCAAAAAAGTAATCTTAGTTTTAGTTTCAAATTTGAACTAATAACAACTAACCATCTGTGATTTGTTGTAAAAATATTGTGAATGTAGCATCTCTCTAAAGTCATAGATAGAGTTGATCCTTATCCAATAACATGATTTTGTAACAAAGCACTCTTTGAATCTAGCGGATACCATTGGTGCAGAGTCTGTAGACCAAGCTGGCAATTAGTTATGCTGCATAAGTTTATAATTGTGCCTTATCTATTGAATTGACTCGCAGAGTAGCCTATTAGTACAAAGAAGAGGCCTAACCCTTTTGGTTGGGTGGATTTTAGGAAGGATAAAAAAAAAATAATAATAATAAGAGAAAATGGGAGAGAACAAATTTTGTGGGTATTCGGTTGAAAGGAGGAAAGGAAAAAAAAATGTGGAGCCTAGGTGTTTTATCTCCAAGCCCACCAAAATGCTATCTCCCCAATTTAGGGAGAAAATAAAGAGAAAAAGAGTAATTGCAGTCAAATTACTGAACTACTCATTTTATGTTTTGGTTGTTTCTTACCTTTTTTTCTTCTTCTTGGGGATGATACGCATACCGCTTCCCTTTCTTTTGAATTGGGCATGTTTTTTATACTATTACAAACTTGGGTGATTGCCTTTTTTTTTTTTGTGGTGGTTTTCCTTTTTATTAGTAAAAATGGGCATTATTTTTTAATAAGGGTAAATGAGCAAATTTATACAAATTCTATTTTCTATCCACCCATTTTTCTTCACAACCAAACAATTTTTTTTTTTCATCCCTCCACTTTTCCACCCTCCCAAAAAAACACTAATTAGAGAAACAAAAATCTTTTTTATCCTCCCACTTTTCCATCCCATCCCAATTTTCTATCCTCCTACTTTTTCATCCTCCCAACCAAATAGACCCTTAGCCCTTGGCGCCCGCGCTATGTTCAATGATGGGGCCGACTCATCAGTGTTTTAGCAATAATTATTTCATATATTGAATATGTACATTTTTTCTCTCATATAATTTGTAGATCTCACCATTTGTCATGATAGTTTTTAAGTCTTCTATAGTAAAATTGATAGGTGTGGCCAAGTTACCATTTTTTTAGCAAATAACTATATCACGAATCAAATATATACATCCTTCCTCTCATAATGTGTAAATCTCATCATTTGTCATGATAGTTTGTAAGTCTTCTGTAAAGTTGTGATTTATAACTATGTTTTATGTTGGCTTTATTCCATGACAAAAAGTGTTGTAATTTTTCTAATTTTATTTCCTTGTATTTTTGTGGGATTTATTTGTAATGGGTTTAGTATTAAGTGGTGGAGATCTGATCAAAACAGCTAAAAGTCACATGAGGAGCACATGACTGGAAGCTGAAAAGTCATGTCAGGCTGTCAGTTTCGCAAGTATTTCGCGAGTAAGGTCTTCCCGCGAGATACCTGCGAAACATTCTGCTTAGAGATTTTAAGCATGACTTTCTTACCTTTCACCTATATTATATATATACCCACATTACCCACAAAAGTATGAGAGGCCATTCAGAGAGAAAAAAATCCTAGATAGGTTTTCTACAACACACACACCCATCCTTTAGAGAGAGAGCTATTCATTCTTAGTGAAAAATCATTCTAGCCTCTTCTCCTTCCCTCTCCCATTATCATACCATTGAGAGGAGATTTGTACTTAAATACAACCCACACCTATTTAGAGTGTAGAGAATGTTTTGGAGATTGGGAAGTTTTAGGGATTTGCCAAAAGAAGCCGGTAAGGCTTGGTGGATGCAATCAGGCGTATTACGGGATCCGAAAAACTAGAGAAGACATGACTCTGAGAAGTCCGTTGGTAGCAAGAGCTTGGAGGGTTTAAGTACATTGGGTAGACTAGGCTTGAAGGGTCTTTTGTTATTCGTGTACTCCAACTTTATTCTCTAGTGGATCGATTTACCACTTGGAGGATGACGAAGAGGTTTTTCGCCGAGTTCTTCGGTTTTCTCTTCGATAACACATCTTGATGTTATCTTGTGGTTGCATCTCTCTTTCCTTACTCTTGTACTTTACTTTTATTGTTTGTTCTTCATGTTTATGCACTAGGGTAGTTATCGGTTTATTACGCTTCATTTACTCTTATTCCGCACTTAGATAAGTTAGAGTAAAAGCAATCTAGCCATAATTTTTAATTGGGGGTCTAAACAAGCTCTTGTGTTTTCACACAAATTCGAGCTTTCATTACCTAAGTGTGATCCTTAACCCCTTGTGTTTATTGCCATGGATAGTGATTTGTATGCTTCTTTGGTTGTTGATGATTGTAGCATGTCACGTGTCTGTGAAAATACCTCTATGAGTGTTTATCCTCATGACTGTGATACCATGTTACATGAATCTTTGGGTGTTGTTGATATTCCTAACATCAAACTCTTGAAGAAAGAGGTTAAGAAGTTTCATATGAATTTGAGCAAGTTTCATTGTGAAAATGATGATTTGATTGCTAAGCTCAATAAATCCAATAAATTGGTTGAAAAGTATAAGAAACTTGCTGAAAATTCTTGTGAAAAGTTGAAAGAGTTTGAATGTTTGTATATGGACTTGGATGCTAAACTTGTTTTGTCTAACAAACTTGTTGATGATCTTAAATGTGAAAATGAATCTCTTAAGATGCATGTCAAGTGTTTGATTGCTGAACCTATTGCTAAAAAGGATGAAAATATTTGTTGCAATCATGTTGTGATACCCGATTTTATGCCTATGGTGTGTTCTACCTCAAAGGACAAATCGGTATACATTCCTTCGCACAAAATAAATCAAAAGGTGGAGAGAAAGGCTCTTAAGTCAAAACCTCAGTTTAGGTCTCAATTTAAGATTTTTAATGGATCTGAGTTTATTCCGACTTGCCACCATTGTGGTGTGATTGGTCATATAAGACCTCAATGTCCAAAGTTGAAGAGAGAACAAAACCTTGTTGCTAGATCCCTTCCCAAAAAGTCTAGTGGACCTAAACACACTGTTTGTCACCATTGTGGTGCCTTTGGTCATCTAAGACCTCATTACTCTAAGTTTCAAGCTCTTAAAAGAATCAAAAGAAAAGAGAAACTTGAGTTTCTTAGAAGTTGTGCTTTGTAAACTATACCGGATTTTGGGGAAAATAGTAAGTTGTTGAAGAAAGTTTTTGATGTTCTTACCTCCTTGTCTATATGCATCTCCAGTTCTCATTCTTCCTACCCTCATCTCACTTTTTATGAGACACTCATTCCAAAAACTCACTATGTTGGATGAGGAAGGGTTCCTATGGTTGAGCTTTTACTCTTTTGGTCCTTGATCTAATTCTTTCGATCTTTGTAAGACCCTTCATGCATTAGATGCTTCATTGTCATGCATTTGTGCATCATACATCTCTTTATATGCATTGTTTTTAGAAAGAAATCACATTTTCGTCCCTACATTTTCAGGCGATTCCCACTTTGGTCCCTAGATTTTATTTTTACCGCTTTTAATCCCTATTTAGAAAAATGTCATCCATTTTAGTCCTTTCCATCAATGCCCTAACGGCAAAATCCTAGGTGGTAAACGAAAGTATTAAAATAATAATAATAATTTTTTATTTTGGCATTAAAAAATGCCACATCATGCATCTAAATTAAAAAATTAATTTATTAATTCTAACTAAATAAAAAAAAATTAAACACAAAATTAACTACTTGATAGGAACTATCACCTTCGAGGTACATCCTATAACTCCAACATCTCCTAGAAGACACGCTTGCAATCATATATAAAGCATTTTGATTCTTTTTGCTTTTTATTTTTCTTTGTATATTTTATTTTTAAGCATATCATGCATGGGCATATAAGAGATAGAAAAGAAACACCAAATTATGTTAAACATTTTGACATTGCACTTTTGCTATGCCGAAGCATATAGATGTCATCTCATGATTGGCGGGCAACAGTGGTAAGATGGTTATTTATGTCTTTCTCTTAAGATTTTTTAGTCCTACCGGTCAAAAATAGTGATACGAGTGTTAAGTACAAGAGATTATTTAATCTTACTCATCACAAACACAAGCCACAAAGCTCACTTGCTTAGTTGTGCATAGAGATACTCATATAAGTTACAAAAGATACAAAGTTTAGAAAATTTTGTTTCAATGGCCATCCAAGGTACACAAGTACCAATGTACACAAAACACACACTATTTTTGTATTTTTCTAATTTTTTCAATTTTTTTATATGAAAAACAAAATAAAGTAAAATTGAACATGAACAAACAAAAACATGTTGAACAAGGCAGTGCATACAACTAGACTGACTCAGAAACAAGAAAGCAAATCACACAAGTAATGCAAAATTAAAAACAAGAAGGGGAAGAGAGAGAAAAAGTGACTAAATCACTTGGAGCTTTTTTCCTTTCACACCTTGGAGGAACCTTTTCTTTGTGCAAACCCTTGAACCGGCGGTGAAGGGGAAGAATTGAAACCGTTCAAGTTCGAAAGGAACATGAGGACTTTGAGAAGATCTCCAAGAGGAGCAAAAGAGGATGGGAATTGATTTTGGTTCCTCGACGAGATCATATTGTTACTCTGTTAAGTGGCTAACCACTTATATCAATTAGGTCGAGTATATCCAACTGCTCCACAATGATGACAGAAATGCTGCTTTTTTTGTTTAGGCTTTTAAGTGTTTTCCTTCTTAGCCCTAGGGTTTTTAGTCTCTTTCTTATCCAGCTTAGGGGATGCTCCTAAGATAGATTTACCCTTGTCTATATTCTCACTAGTTAAAATAGTTTTGACATCAGTGTTCTCAGATTCAACATTATTAGCAAGAGAAACAAAAACAATAGTGCTAGAAGAAGCAATATTAGGAGAAAAGAAATCGTACCCTAAACCAGTTCGATCAGAAGCAAATTTCTGAATATTGAGCATCTCATCAAGCTTTGCACTTAAAGTCCTCTCCAGCTGAGCTCTGACTTGAAATAGCTCTGCTTCAAGCTTCTTAATCCTCTCAGCCAATAAATTATTCTTAAATCTCAATGCTCCAATGGTTTGATTGGCTTCATCAAACTTTGTGGAGATTTCTTCTCGTTCAAGCTCCACATCACTGAGCTTCTTAGTGGCCAACCTATACAACTTCTCATGCTTTTTCAAGACCTTGTATAACTTTGCATAGGCTGTGTGGATGTCATCTTGCTCATCCATCTTTTCAAATTTAGACTCTACCAAGTCCTCTTCTTCATCCACATCTTCAAAAATCCCCTCAATAGGATTTACAATGGCAGTGAAGGCATTTAGGATTCCATCATCCTCATTATCTGAGTCATCCTTAGGCTCGGTGTCGCTCAAAGTAGTAGCAAGTGCCTTGCTCTTCCCAATGGTCTTGAGATATGTAGGACACTCTTATTTCATGTGATCGAAGCCTTGACACCCAAAGCACTTTGGTCCTGAGGGAACAATGTACTGACCGCCATCCCTAGCATCCTTCTTCCCTTTGTTTTGACTCTTAAACTGAGAAGAACTAGATTGCCTACGGTCCTTGTCGAAGCCCTTCCCATTGGCATTCTTCATGAACTTCTTGAATTGCCTCGTGATGTAGGACTTCATTTTAGAATCTTCATCGTCTGAAAACTCATCCTTGTCACTACTATTGGCCTTCAATGCCATGCTCTTGCTCTTGCTCGATTTCCCGATCCTAGACAAACCCAACACATAGGTCTGTAAATTGCCAACCAGCTTTGTCAAAGGAATTTTGTCAATGTCATTTGATTCCTCAATCATGGAGATCTTGGCATGAAATCTCTCGGGTAGAGATCTAAGCACAATTCTAACAATCTTGGGTTTGGGAATGGTTTCCCAAAGATTAAGGCTGAGTTTACTATGTCCTTGAGCTTGGCATAGAACTCATCAAATGACTCATCCCCCTCCATCTTGATCTCTTCGAAGCTTGTAGTGAGCCTCTGAAACTTCGAGTTCTAGACAACCTTGGTTCCTTCATAGGTTGTCTAGAGGATGGTCCATGCTTTCTTCGCAATTTCAGTGGAGGATATCCTCTTGAACTCCTCATTTGTGACCGCACTGAATAAAGCATTCAATGCCCTACTATTGAAATTTGTCGCCTTGATCTGAGCATCATCCTAATCGACCAACGCTTCCTTTGGCTTAGTCCAGCCAATCTCTACAGCTTGTCACACCTTCACATCTAAAGACTGCAAAAAAGATCTCATGCATACTTTCCAGTATGCATAGTTAATGCCATCAAATAAAGGAGGTATAATAAGAAATTGTCCTCTATCCATGACAAACAAGGGTCAATGGATCACACAGCAAATATTAAAACATAATCTGAGTGTGCTTACTCTGATACCACTTGATAAGCCAAAAAGGTATTGACCCCTTGCGATGAATTAACTAATTAATTAATCAGATTAACGTACAATATGCATGGCAGCACAAACAAATTACCAAATAACTAGATATGCAGCAAAAAATAAATTGACATGGTGATTTGTTTACGAATGAGGAAAGCCTTCCCCATTGGGTGATTTTAAGGTCACCACTCCCGAGAATCCACTATTACCACAACAAGCGGTTACAAGTAAAGGAATCTCAATACCTTATACCAACCTATAGTTGAACCCTTACCCCAATATCCAATTGGACTTGTTCTGTAATGGCAATCTCTTCTTTTAATGCACGGCTCCTAGTACGTGACTAACCAATAGATGTGCGAATTCCATTACGCGACTTCATCACCAACTTGAGAAGGATGTTGGCTGCAAAGTTCTTCAGTTCATCACACGATGAAGATCACGAAACTCCTTGGTCACAAAACCCAACGGTGTACAAACATAGCAGCTTCTTCAAAAGAAAGATAAACTATGGCAAATTCTGTCTCCGGTCACATTTTGCATGAACAAAACTTTGCTTCAAACTTGTTCAACTGTGCAACCTTTGAAGGCCCTTAAAACAATTCTTATAAATGTTTAAGGTTGTGAGAAAAGAAAGCCCAAACATCTATTCACGAATTGGAATGAAATCAGATCTAAAAAACTAATTTTTATAAATCTCGATAGATACCCTATCTATCGAGCAGCTGTCGAGCATCGGGCTAAAATAGCTTTTTAAGCCTCGATAGATACTAACAGTCGAGTTTTAAAATCTAGCACTTCTTCACTTGATTCTTGAACAGACTTACAAGGCTTTAACACTTGAACTTGAAACCTTGTTTCTTGAAGTATTAAACACATCCAAGATCTACCCAATTACAAGTAAAGTGCATTTTGTCAAAAGATTAGTCAATTCTATAAGGACATATGTTTCTAACATGTTTTACATATGTCCTAATATGATCACTTTTCAAACCACTTCTCTTCTCTTCCTCTCTCCTCTGGGTTATCAAACACACCATAAAAGTTATTCTACAAAGTTGCAATTATTGAAATCATGGAGAAGAAAATACAAAGACTTTATTGCAGGCCTAATGGTCTAGAGTCGATGATGACTCTACAAGACCGATGGTAGATCCCACGTGTAGGCTTATCTCTAATGTGAAAACTTGGACTAATCAAGTTTTTTTCTATGAGAGAAAGAAAAAGACAGACATGTGCAAAATACAGTCTTAATTTTCATGAACCTTGTAACCACTTTCAAATTTTCAGTCAAAACAAATTAAACACTAGTATTTAAAATAAATAAACAAATAAATTTGACACTCAAAAGAGAAATATTTTGTCAAGTACTTTGTGATAAATCTCACCACACTCAAATAAAATACACAAATGAGTTATCAATAAAATAGAAGCTTTTATTGATGCTTAATATATTACACACATTTTGTTACACACACCACTCATTGTTTCTCTCTTGCTATTTCCCTTACACATGTTGAATATTACTCTTTGTAGAAACAACACTTATTGAATTATCACACACTTCTTGCTATATTAGATACAATACTTCGATTGGATATAGTATGTCTTTTACATTCCGCAACGGTTTATTATTGGTTAATTCGGGAGTATACTCCCTCCCGAACTACCTAATAAATTTCCTTCCCTAGCTAGTATTATATAGAACTTACAAAAGAGACAACAAAACAAAGCATCAAATGTTTCCACCTAATGCTTTGTTTGGCTACAAATGAGGGAAGAGAAGACAAAAAAAAATGAACAATAGAAAGGAAATAAGAATGAAAAGAAAAGAAATTAAATCTCTTGTGTACATTTGGAAATGAGGAGAGGAGGGGAAAAGGAAAGAGAAGAATGAAAAGAAAATATGTATTTTTTTACTTTTATGCTCATATAAATGTGAAAGATGCAAAAAAATTATGAATAAATATGTAACTTCAAGACATATTATATTATATATATGGGCCCCAAGTTTTTAAAAACTATTGTCTCCTTTCAAATTCATCCAAATTGGGTGGATTGCAAATTTGTAGCTCTCTCCCATGCTAATCAAACCGAAGAAATGATCAGTTTTCAAACCATTTCTCTTCCCTTCCTCTCTCCTCTAGGGTTATCAAACACACCGTAAAAGTTATTCTACAAAGTTCCAATTATTGAAATCACGGAGAAGAGAATACAAAGACTTTGCTGCTGGCCTAATGGTCTAGAGTCAATGATGACTCTACAAGACCGATGGTAGATCCCACCTGTAGACCTATCTCCAATGTGGAAACTTGGACTAATCAAGCTTTTTTCTATGAGAGAAAGAAAAAGACAGACTTGTGCAAAATGCAGTCTTACTTTTCATGAACCATGCAGCCACTTCCAAATTTTCAATCAAAACAAATTAAACACTAGTATAATTTTATATATATATATATATATATAAAAAAAAATTCCAATTCCGCTTTTTCGATATTTCCAGCCTTTTCTCTGCAAAGAAACACTGTATCATGTGCTTGTTCTAACCAAACACCCACTAAAAACATTATCTCTCTACTTTTCTTTCCTTTTTTTTTTTTTTTTTTCATCCTTCTTATTTCACCTCCAACCATACATACTCTAAGGGATGGGATTTGCAGCGGAAGCTTTGTCAAAATAAATTTGACACTCAAAAGAGAAATATTTTGTCAAGTACTTTGTGATAAATCTCACCACACTCAAATAAAATACACAAATGAGTTATCAATAAAATAGAAGCTTTTATTGATGCTTAATATATTACACAGATTTTTTTACACACACCACTCATTGTTTCTCTCTTGCTATTTCCCTTACACTTGTTGAATATTACTCTTTGTAGAAACAACACTTATTGAATTATCACACACTTCTTGCTATATTAGATACAACACTTCTATTGGATATAGGATGCCTTTTACATTCCGCAGTGGTTTATTATTGGGCAATTCGAAAGTATACTCCCTCCCAAACTACCTAATAAATTCTCTTCCATAGCTACTATTATATAGAACTTACATAGGAAACAACAAAACAAAGCATCAAATGTTTCCACCTAATGCTTTGTTTGGCTACAAATGAGGGAAGAGAATAGAAAAAAAAAACGAATAATAGAAAGGAAATGAGAAGGAAAAGAAAAGAAATTAAATCTCTTGTGTACATTTGAAAATGAGGAGAGGAGGGGAAAAGAAAAGAGAAGAATGAATTTAACTTTCATATGTTTGGATTGTAATAAAAAATGATATGGAAAGAAAATATGTATTTTTTTACTTTTATGCTCATATAAATGTGAAAGATGCATAAAAATTATGAATAAATATGTAACTTCAAGACATATTATATTATATATATGGGCCCCAAGTTTTTAAAAACTATTGTCTCCTTTCGAATTCATCCAAATTGGGCGGATTGCAAATTTGTAGCACTCTCCCATGCTAACCAAACCGAAGAAATGATCACTTTTCAAACCATTTCTCATCTCTTCCTCTCTCCTCTAGGGTTATCAAACACACTGTAAAAGTTATTCTACAAAGTTGCAATTATTGAAATCATGGAGAAGAAAATACAAAGACCTTACTGCAAGCCTAATGGTCTAGAGTCGGCGATGACTCTACAAAACCAATGGTAGATCCCACGTGTAGGTCTGTCTCCAATGTGAAAACTTGGACTAATCAAGTTTTAATCTATGAGAGAAAGAAAAAGACAAATATGTGCAAAATGCAATCTTACTTTTCTTGAACCTTGCAGCCACTTTCAAATATTCAATCAAAACAAATTGAATGCTAGTAATTTTTTTTTTTTTTTATAAAAAAAAAAATCCAATTCCGCTTTTTCGATATTTCCAACTCTTTCTCAACGAAGAAACACTACATCATGTTCTTGTTCTAACCAAACACCCACTAAAAACATTATCTCTCTACTTTTTTTTCCTTTATTTTTTTTCTTCCTTCTGATTTCAACTCCAACCATACATACTCTAAGGGATGGGATTTGCAGCGGAAACTTTGTCAAAATAAATTTGATACTCAAAAGAGAAATATTTTGTCAAGTACTTTGTGATAAATCTCACCACACTCAAATAAAATACACAAATGAGTTATCAATAAAATAGAAGCTTTTATTGATGCTTAATATATTACACACATTTTGTTACACACACCACTCATTGGTTCTCTCTTGCTATTTCCCTTACACTTGTTGAATATTACTCTTTGTAGAAACACCACTTATTGAATTATCACACACTTCTTGCTATATTAGATACAATACTTCGATTGGATATAGGATGCCATTTACATTCCGCAACGGTTTATTATTGGGTAATTCAGAAGTGTACTCCCTCCCGAACTACCTAATAAATTTCCTTCCGTAGCTAGTATTATATAGAACTTACAAAAGAGACAACAAAACAAAGCATCAAATGTTTCCACCTAATGCTTTGTTTGGCTACAAATGAGGGAAGAGAAGACAAAAAAAATGAACAATAGAAAGGAAATGAGAATGAAAAGAAAAGAAATTAAATCTCTTGTGTACATTTGGAAATGAGGAGAGGATCAGGGGAAAAGAAAAGAGAAGAATGAAAAGAAAATATGTATTTTTTTTACTTTATGCTCATATAAATGTGAAAGATGCATAAAACTTATGAATAAATATGCAGCTTCAAGACATATTATATTATATATATGGGCCCCAAGTTTTTAAAAACTATTGTCTCCTTTCAAATTCATCCAAATTGGGAGGATTGCTAATTTGTAGCACTCTCCCATGCTAACCAAACCGAAGAAATGATCACTTTTCAAACCATTTCTCTTCTCTTCTTCTCTCCTCTAGGGTTATCAAACACACTGTAAAAGCTATTCTACAAAGTTGCAATTATTGAAATCACAGAGAAGAAAATACAAAGACCTTACTGCAGGCCTAATGGTCTAGAGTCGGTGATGACTCTACGAAACCGATGGTAGATCCCATGTGTAGGCCTGTCTCTAATGTGAAAACTTGGACTAATCAAGTTTTTTTCTATGAGAGAAAGAAAAAGACAGACATGTGCAAAATGCAATCTTACTTTTCATGAATCTTGCAGCCACTTTCAAATTTTCAATCAAAACAAATTGAACACTAGTAATTTTTTTTTTTATAAAAAAAATCAAATTCTGCTTTTTCGATATTTTCAGCGTTTTCTCAACGAAGAAACACTGCACCATGTGCTTGTTCTAACCAAACACCCACTAAAAACATTATCTCTCTACTTTTCTTTCCTTTTTTTCTTTTTTTTTCATCCTTTTTATTTCACCTCCAACCAAACATACTCTAAGGGATGGGATTTGCAGCGGAAGCTTTGTCAAAATAAATTTGATACTCAAAAGAGAAATATTTTGTCAAGTACTTTGTGATAAATCTCACCACACTCAAATAAAATACACAAATGAGTTATCAATAAAATAGAAGCTTTTATTGATGCTTAATATATTACACACATTTTGTTACACACACCACTCATTGTTTCTCTCTTGCTATTTCCCTTAAACTTGTTGAATATTACTCTTTGTAGAAACAACACTTATTGAATTATCACACACTTCTTGCTATATTAGATACAATACTTCGATTGGATGTAGGATGCCATTTACATTCCGCGGCGGTTTATTATTGGTTAATTCGGGAGTACACTCCCTCCCGAACTACCTAATAAATTTCCTTCCGTAACTAGTATTATATAGAACTTACAAAAGAGACAACAAAACAAAGCATCAAATGTTTCCACCTAATGCTTTGTTTGGCTACAAATTAGGGAAGAGAAGACCAAAAAAAAAGAATAATAGAAAGGAAATGAGAATGAAAAGAAAAGAAATTAAATCTCTTGTGTACATCTGGAAATGAGGAGAGGAGGGGAAAAGAAAAGAGAAGAATGAAAAGAAAATATGTATTTTTTTTTTTTTTTACTTTTATGCCCATATAAATGTGAAAGATATATAAAAATTATGAGCAAATATGTAACTTCAAGGCATATTATATTATTTATGTGGCCCCAAGTTTTTAAAAACTATTGTCTCCTTTCAAATTCATCCAAATTGGGTGGATTGGAAATTTGTATCTCTCTCCCATGCTAACCAAACAGAAGAAATGACCACTTTTCAAACCATTTCTCTACTCTTTCTTTCTCCTCTAGCATTATCAAACACACTGTAAATGATATTCCACAAAGTTGCAATTATTGAAATTATGGAGAAGAAAATACAAAGACTTTACTGCAGGTCTAATGGTCTAGAGTATTGGTGATGACTCTACAAGACCGATGATAGATCCCACGTGTAGGCCTATCTCCAATGTGAAAACTTGGACTAATCAAGTTTTTTTCCTGTAAGAGAAAGAAAAAGACAGACATGTGCAAAATGCAGTCTTACTTTTCTTGAACCTTGCAGCCACTTTCAAATTTTCAATCAAAACAAATTAAACGCTAGTATTTTTTTTAATAAAAAAATCAAATTCCACTTTTTCGATATTTCCAGCGTTTTCTTAGCGAAGAAACACTGCATCATGTGCTTGTTCTTCGCTCTCAAGTTTTATTAATTTTTATTCCTACCTTAGAACCTTTTGATTATACTCTGCGTTTTTCTTTTTATCTATTTTCATTTCCAGTTCAATTTTCAAAATCTTACTCTTGAAGATTTTCCTTCTCAAAAAAAAAAAAAAAAAAAAAAAAAAAAAAAAAACTCTTATCTATCTGTTATTGGTTTAGGTTATATATTTTAGGGTTTCTTTTTAATATAATCTACTTCAACAATTTTTTTTTTTTTTTTTTGAGAGTAACTTCAATAATTAGGATTAATATTATGCTTTGTTTTTTTTTTAATGGAATATATTATGATATGTTGATTTTATGACATATATAAGCTGTAAATCACTTTTTAAGTTAAGTATTAGGCATTGGCTAACTGATCCTGTTTTTACCGATGCCTTAGGCAACCTTTGAAATACTAATTGAAACTAAGGTCCTTCTTCTATAACATCAAACTCTTCATCTTCAACTTCAGTTCTTTGCCGTTTCGTGTCTTCGCTTTTGAAACCAAAAGATGCAGAAACCCACCCCACCAGGAGAGTTTTCGTTGAAAGAGACCGAACCCTCTCTTGGAGGGAAAAAGGTCACTGGCTCTGAGCTCGTTGAACAGATTTATTATCTCATGTCCAGGTTGTCAAGGCCAAGGATTTGCCTGAAAAATATGTCGCAGGTACTTGTGACCCCTATTTGGATCCATCAAGGTTACGACTCCCCATTTTGAGACCAATTGGAATCAGGTGTTTGCTATCTCGAAAGATCGACTTCAGTCTTCGGTACTTGAAGTTATTGTGAAGGATAAGGACATTGAGAATGCAAACAATGCTTTCATGGGTCTGGTTTCGTTTGACTTGAATAGGGTTCCCACACGGGTTCCCCCGGATAATCCATTGGCGCCACAGTGGTATAGCTTCGACAATGATAGGGGAAAAAAGGTTGAGGGAGAGTTGATGCTGGCTGTTTGGATGGGCACTCAAGCTGATGAAGCATTTTCTGAAGCATGGTGTTCAGATGCATTTGGAGTTGGTGGAACTGATGATATTGCCAATATTCGTTCCAGGGTGTACCTCTCTCCAAAGCTTTCCGATGTAAGGGTGAATGTAATTGAAGCTATTGACTTGCAACTAAGTGATAAGCGCAGGTCCCCTGAAGTGTTTGTGAAGGCTCAACTGCGAAATCAGGTTTTAAAAAGCGGAATTTCTCAGATCAGGACTGTTAATCCTCTTTGGAATGAGGATTTAATGTTTGTAGTGGCGGAACCATTTGATGAGCCGTTGATTTTAAGTGTTGAAGACAGAGTTGCACCTGACAAGGATGAACTTCTGGGGAGGTGTAAAATTCCCTTCCAGGATGTGGATTGGAGGTTGGATTATTTTAAACAACCTGTCATCGGTAGATGGTATAAACTTGAGACGCATGTCGTTACAGGAGGAGGAAACCAAGTTTGCCAGCAGGATTTTGGTGCGTATCTGCTTGGAAGGTGGTTATCACGTTCTGGACGAATCAACCAAATATTGCAGCGACTTTAGACCTACAGCAGAAGAGTTGAGGAGGCCCGAGATTGGGATTTTAGAGGCTAAGGAGCTTGCACCGATGAAGACAAAAGATGAGGTAGGAACAACAGATGCTTATTGTGTGGCAAAGTATGGTGAGAAGTGGAAGCGAACAAGGACAATTAGCAACAGCTTTGGTCCCAAGTGGAATGAGCAATATAGTTGGGAGGTGTTTGATCCTTGTACTGTTATTACAATCGGAAATTAGGTTTCTCTTGTTCGGTTGAGGAAGGAAAGAAAGAGGGAGATGCATGGAGTGAGTTTCTTTTGGGGCCCACAAATGCATCTTATGCATTGTGAGCATAAGTTTGTGTAGAAAGAGAAATTGCTTCATTGACAATTAGACAATTACTATAATACCCTTATACTCATAAATTATCAAATATAATATCTAAATGCTAAAACATAGTATTTATTGTTACTATTCTCCCGTTGAACCACATCATAGTAGCATTTCAGTTTACAACGGTCTATTTCCATCCAATCCGATTTATTTTTGTTCATTTTGGTCCAATTTAGTTCATTTGATCCAATTTAGTATAGTTTGGGCCATTCATTCTTTTTCGGTCCAATTTGGTCCATTCGATCCATGTTGTCCACTCGGTTCATTTTAGTCTATTCAGTCCACTTCGATGATGCATTGTGAGCATAAGTTTGTGTAGAAAGAGAAATTGCTTCATTGACAATTATGTGACATTCTCAGCATAATGTTGGAAGATTCTTCATTCGATCAACTTTGCTTATGCATTGTGAGGAGAGATTTGCGTAGAAAGAGGAACTGCTTCATTAACAATTATATCTCATTTTTAACGTGATGTTGGTAGGTTCTTGACGAAATTACATTACCTTACGTTATTAAAGTCTTTGTATTTTTTTTTCTCATATATATATATATATATATATATGTGACGGTTTTACATATATTTGCTTTTTCTTTAGGCCATTCAAGACGTACAAAGGATGAACCATTACATTATTTGCAAAATAAAATAAACTTACAAAATTTAAAATACTTTCAAATAACAAAAATAGATAGCATAATTTAGAAAATCTAGTATATTGTAACTACTATATTTTGTTAGAAAATAATCACATTATTTTAAGAAAAGTTTAGGGAAATAATCTTGTACAGGGGTATTGTGTGTAAAATGTATTGCAACTATTTTCTCTAGTGGGTCATTTGGTAGTGATACACCAAAGAGAGATTTTTCCACCCAGCACTCGGATTTTCCTCTTTGTAAACACTTCGGCGTGTTATGGGTGTTTTGAATATTTGTTCTATTTTATGTTAATCCATGCATGCTAATGGTAATTGTCTAATCGCTTAAACATATGGGCTTTAAATTGCTCAATTAGTTTATATTAACATTATCCGTTTAAAATTGGGGTCAAAATTACTTGAGTTTGTGCAATCAAACTTTTTCATATTATTTGTCAATTACCACGATTTTTTTTTCTTGTGAGGATTGTGCATCCCTGATAACTTCATTATTATTGTTATATTTTTTCAAAAAAAATGAGGGTATTTTTCAAGTATTTGACTATTCTTTTGGGTGTGTGCTTTGAGAAATCCAGTGACAGAGTCAAGAATTTTTCCTAAGGATGCTAAGCTTTAAGAAATGTTTGTCTCACAATTCTCGAACCATTGACAAATTGCTTAGAGGATCTTGATCGATCAACTAGCTGTTGAGAATACATAAATTTATTTTCTTGAGTTGTTATGAAACTAAAGTATTGAACTTGAAAGAAACACAAAGGCATACATTTTTGTTCACGGTTTGGCAATCAAAACATTATGAACCTCGTAGTGTTGATTCACTAAAATATTTAGTTTGTTAAAAAACTTATTTCGTTTACTATATTTTAAAATGAAGCCCCTTCAAAACTAACTTATTGCTTAAGATTTTATTTCTACTAACACAAAGCATTGGTACATGATGACTATGACACCATTGTGCAGTGCCATAGGCGAACAACATAGATTAGAAATCATTCGTACCAAAAGAGCTGGCAACAGAAAAAATATTACACATTAATTCACTACTAATAAAGATTAGGCGAAAAACACATTTTGGTCCCTACATTTTCAGCCGATTTTCGTTTTAGTCCCTAAGTTTTTTTTTACCGCTTTTAGTCCCTCTCCTGAAAAATGCTTCCATTTTAGTCCCTGCCGTTACATCAAAAACGGATATTGCAGACATGGCAAACGGCAAAGTCAAAAAATAATAAACTAATGTCCACGTGGCCTAAATTAATAATAAAAAATATTTTTTAATGCCACATCAGCATCTAAATTAAAAAAATTAAAAACTCTCATAAAAAAAAATCCTTAAATAAAAAAATTAATTTATTAATTCTAACTAAATAAAAAAAATTAAAAACTCTCATCAAAAAAAAAAATCAAAAACAAATTTAAAACTAAACCCAGCAAGAACAACAAAACCCAGCAAGAACATAAACCCAGCAAGAACATAAACCCAGAAAGAACTAAACCCAGCAAGAACATAAACTCGACCTTTTTCATAAACCCAACAAGAACATAAACCCAGCAAGAACTAAACCCAGCAAGAACATAAACCCACAAGCTTTCTCTCTAAATACTCCAATGCCCAGATCTATTATTATCTCCTTCCATTTATACTAAACCTCACCGTTTTCTGATTACTCACTGAAAATATATTTATAAAAAAAAAAAAAATTCAATCTTTTTTTTGGTTGTTGTTGAAATGGTGCATCACGTTCTCTTTCCGTCCGGTGAAGAAGTTATCGACCACGATCACGCTATCGCCTCGCTCCATCAGACGGTCGACCAAGTGGGACCCAACGAACCCAGCCCCGCCGGTCACCACGATCCGCAAACCCTTGCGTTTTAGCCCCAAGGGGACTTTGCCGGAGCTGTACATGTGGAAAGCAAAGCGGTGCTCGTACATGGGTTTTTGGTCGTACTGGCTTAGCCGTGTCATCGTTTCCGGGATCGTGAAGTGTCCGTACTCGACACCATTTCGTTAACCCAGTAAAAAAATATATTTATAAAAAAATAAGGCTCTCTGCAAATATGGTTTGAATTTAATTTTTTGAGTTTTAAATTTGCCGTGTTTGTGTTTTGTTAATCTTGTTTTTGCTGGGTTTAGTTCTTTCTGGGTTTTGTTGTTCTTGCTGGGTTTAGTTTTAAATTTGTTTTTGATTTTTTTTTTTTTTTTATGAGAGTTTTTAATTTTTTTTATTTAGTTAGAATTAATAAATTAATTTTTTTATTTAAGGATTTTTTTTATGAGAGTTTTTAATTTTTTTAATTTAAATGCTGACGTGGCATTAAAAAATATTTTTTATTATTAATTTAGGCCACGTGGACATTAGTTTATTATTTTTTGACTTTGCCGTTTGCCACGTCTGCAATATCTGTTTCTAATGTAACGGCAGGGAATAAAATAGAAGCGTTTTTCAGGAGAGGGACTAAAAGCGGTAAAAAAAAAACTTAGAGACTAAAACGGAAATCGGCTGAAAATGTAGGGACCAAAATGTGTTTTTCGCCTAAAGATTAAGTGGGACTCGAGGCTCCACTACTGCTATCAGTGGAAATTTCCGAGGTGTTGCCAATCCATAAACTTCATCCATGCCTAAATCTTCAACTTTCATATTGTCTGGTAATTTCCAGTTAAATCCTTGTAAAAAATTAGCCAAACTAGAGCTAATCATCTTTAGTCCAAGGCTGTAGCCAGGGCACATTCTCCTCCCAGAACCAAATGGCAATAGCTCAAAATTTTGTCCCTTCACATCAATATCCTTACCTAAGAATCTCTCTGGGCAAAACTCTTCAGGTGCATCCCATATTGAAGGATTTCTCCCTATACTCCATGTGTTTATGAAAATTCTAGCACCTTTGCGGATTTCATAACCAGCTATATTGCAATCTTCAAGAGCTAAATGTGGTGCAAGCAATACAGCCACAGGGTGCTTTCTCATTGTCTCTTTCATAATTGCATTAATATAAGGAAGTTGTGGAATGTCTTTCTCTTCCACCCATCTGTCTCTCCCAATTACTTTATCAAGCTCTTCAGTAGCCTTTTTGATGAGGTGTGGTTGCTTTAAGAGTTCAGACATTGCCCATTCCACAGTTGTTGCAGAGGTATCTGTGCCTCCAGCTATTAGGTCCTGAATTTGATGCACAAAATTAAAAGATTGTGAATTGATGGCAATGATTAGGGGCAACTAAAACTTGAAACTTGAAAGCTAAGGCCAAACTGTTTTGAATCTCTTTTAAGTGTAACCTATACACACAAACATAAGAGAGAGAGGTTGTAGAAAATAAGATGTAGACATCTTATGACTTAATTAAAACCAAGTATCTTAGGTAAGATCTGTTTCACTGGAACCTTGTTGTGGATTGCCTGAATTGCGCCAATTATATAATATATGTGTGCTTGCATGGTCAAAACATAGCTAGAAGACATATTTAGAAAGCTTTTTCACATGCCTTTCCAAAAAGAAAAAAGAAAAGTTCAATCAAGACAAAAATAAGAAGACCCCCCCCCCCCCCCCCCCCTCAAAAAAAAGACAGAAATAAGAATATTAAACTAGATAGGTGGTTGTATTACCTGAATAAACCCTTTTACGCTCTCATAGGTGAGCTTAACATCAAGATTAGGATCATCAGCCATCTGCAATACTAAATCCACCATGTCCTTGGGCACAAAATCCTTCTCTCCTTCCCTCCTTGCCTTGCGTTCATCAAACACATGGTCATGGAATCGATCGAGCTTTTTCTTTAAAGCCTTCATTCGCTTAACGTACCCTTGCAAGTCCAAGAAATCGACCCATGGTATCCAATCTCCTATATTTAACACCCCATTCAGCAAGAACAACTCATCTAATACTTCTTGGAACTCTTCTAGTGTAACTATTGAAGTCTCATCTTTGGACTCACTAAAATACTTCTTGCCTAATATAATTCTGCTTATAATACTTAGAATAAGACGCGAAAGATGGTCTTTTAGCATAATTGGCTTCCCTGACATACTGCAAAGGCATGACATAAAAACACGTCTTTCTTCAACACGAATATACTCATAGGAGTCGAGTCGTTTTGAGCTAAAGAGCTCGGAGAGATATATCTTACGCCCTTGACGCCAATATGGTCCATAAGGTGCCCATGTGATATTGAGATAGTTATAAGTAGTATGCTTGCCAGCAGCAATTTGGGGTCTAGAGGCAAAGACATGGTCATGTGTCTTTAGGAATTGTTTTGCCACTTCTGCTGATGAGGCAACCACAACAGGAAAGGACCCAAACTTGAGTTGCATAATAGGTCCATATTTTTTAGACAATTTGTGAAGGGATTGGTGAGGAAGTGGACCAATAAGGTCTAGATTTCTTATGATAGGCCAAGGTGTAGGACCTGGTGGAGATTTTCGCTTGTGATATTGAAAATCGGATTTTTTAGTGAATAATAAGAGTAGAGCGGTTAGCAATGCCATGGCTAAAACAACCAACCAAGAAGAAAACTCCATTGCTGGGATTTTTGTGACTGAACTGTTATGTGAGTTTGGTTCGGTTGGGGGATTATATATTAGCATAATTTAATACGCACCAGCTAACCGTCCTTGTTGCGCACTGCTGCAGATGGACTACATCACCATGTTCACTATATTTTTATATAAGCATGTATCATGTGAAAGCTTGGTGACAAAATATGTAGGCTCGCCATGATCCAAAACCAATTTAGGCTCGCCCTAAGTTTGACCAATAAAAAGGAACAAGTTGGGCCTCAATATCCACTTTAAAAATGTTCGAAATCTATAGTAGTTAGAGATTTCATGATAAAAGGTATTAGATATCCACTTAAAAAAATGTTTGAAATCTATGGTAGTGAGAGATTTCATGATACACGGCTTTAGATATCCACTTTAAATATGCTCGAATCTAGATTAATGTCATAGCTTATTTAGTTGAAACTGAAATTTTTATTGAAAGCATAGAAAATAGGTTAAAAAATAAGTTGAATAGTATAGTGAGACCGATAAATAATATTAAAAATTGTAGTGAGACTAATAAATAGGTTAAAAAATAAACTGAATAGTATAGTGAGACCAATAAATAATATCAGAAAATGTAGTGAGACTAATAAATAGTTGCAAAAATAAGCTGAAAGGGTAGATAAACCGAATTTTTCAGCTCATCCCAAATGGATACTAAGATTCTTAACATGAAATGTGTCGTAAAAAAAAAAAAATTGAATAAAATAATAATAATAATAATAAGCAGCCGCTGTGGATAAAATATTCATATTAACAAAGCACTCTTTGAACGTGATTTTGTAACTGGTAACTCAACTGGTAAAGTCTCTGATGCTTGTATAAGAGATCTAGGGTTCAATCCCCGCCTACACCAAAACTGATTGGTGTCTTAATCTGATAATAAAGAGCTATTATCAAGAGCGGACGCCATAAATTAAAACTCTCTCTCAAAAAAAAGAACGTGATTTTGTAACAAAGCACTCTTTGAATCTAGCGGATTCCATTGGTGCAAAGTCTGCAGACCAAGCTGGCAATGAGTTATGCTGCATAAGTTTATAACTGTGCCTTATCTATTGAATTGACTCACAGAGTAGACTACTAGTATACAAAGAAGAGGGACTAACCATTTTGGTTGGGTGGATTTTAAGAAGGATAAAAAATAAAAATTAAAAAATTAATAAAAAAGAGAAAATGGAACAGAACAAATATTGTGGGTATTCTGTTGGAAGGAGGAAAGGAAAAAAGAAAAATATGTGGAGCCTAGGTGCTTTCTCTCAAAACCCACAAATATACTATCTCCTCGATTTAAGGAGAAAATAGAGAGAGAAAAAAAAGCAATTGTAGTCAAATTACTGAACTACTCCTTTCATGTTTTGGTTGTTTCTTATATTTTTCTTATTTTCTTCCTAGGGGTGATAAACATACTGCTTCCCTTTCTTTTGAATTGGGCATGTTTTTTATACTTTAACAAACCTAGATGATTAGCTTCTTCTTTTTTTTTTGGGTTGGTGGTTTTCCTTTAAAAAAAAATGGGCATCATTTTTTAATAAAGGCATATGAGCAAATTTATATAAATTCTATTTTCTATCCTCTAATTTTTCTTCACAACCAAACAAAAAAGTTTTTCATCCCTCTACTTTTCCACTCTTCCAACTAAATACTAATTAGAGAAACTAAAATCTTTTCTATATATCCTCCCACTTTTCCATCATCTCTCCATTTTCTATCTTCCCACTTTCTCATCCTCCCAACCAAACAAACTCTTAGCCTTCGCTGCTCCTGTTATATTCAATGATGGGGTTGAATCCAGTGGCGGCTCCAAAAAAATTTTGAGGGTGGTCATTAAGAAACTTAAATTATACGAAGTCTAATAAAAAGAAAACTTCATATATTAATGACAAAACACACACACACACACACACACACACACACGTGCAAACATATAAAGTCTTACAATTTCCTTCTATGAATTTTCTTATTTTGAAATCATTACATAATAGTCTTATTATCAATGTTGCAAGCTACATCCCATTTAAAATTTTAATTTTTTAAAATCTTTCTTGGACTTTTTTTTTTGTAAAGACCTAATATATTGTTAAGGGGACTAACATTTAAGGACTAAATTTTGGCTACAGACTAAGTCGTAACACAAGACTACAACTCTTACTAAACAAATTAACAATTCTACATATTTTGAAAATCTAACCATTGAATTGCATGTTCTCTATGTTCTTAAAACACATGTCAAATTTCATACCAATCGGATGTTATTTACTATTCGATCTATGAACTTACTTTTTATGTATAATTTTATACTATAAAAACTCGAAATTTAAACATTTGATTGATGACATAGCTATTGATCTTTGATTTTCTTAAAATTTTGCAAATATGGAGGATATAAGAAGAAAATGTAATTAAATGGTGGATTTGTCAAAATTTACATTTAATAAAAAAAATATTGAATGGAGTTGTAGTCATAACTTACAACCAAGTTCGTTGCCAAATTTTATCCAAAATTTAATTATGTTGGGCCTAAAAAAAATTTAGGGTTGTCACAAAGTTTTTTTAAGGATAAAATGTTAGGGTTTATGCCCTAAAATCCACTTTATTGGCATGTTATAAATAGTTAAACTATTTAATTATATGAGACTATTTGTAAATGAACTAATTGGATATTATCATAGTCCTTAAGATGCATTGTATGTGATTTATACGATTTAGTTACAGAAGATATAAATTACGAGTTCCTTGTATAATCAAAATATAGTTCATAGTTGGTAATGAAATTGGACGTTTTATTTGCGAAGACTATAACATATCAACTAAGATGGTTTGTCTTGATCATGGAAGTAGAGACTTCTAGTTAATGTGTTGATATGTCTTAAGTGTGTAAAACATATTGAACTAGACCGCTATGAGATTAATTATTCAATTAACAACTGTCACCTGAATCATTAATCTCACGACTTCTAATTTCATAGACCCTCAATCTTGAGAGGATAGCGAACCCGATCATGAAATGTAGGTTACTTTAATATATCAGGAGTGAGATCTAGATTAATGGTCAAAACTTCAATATGTTGAGTAACCACACGTAGTGTTGAGGGAACACATATTCTCAAGATAGAATCCATAATCTCTTTCTATAGAGACACGAAATATCCCCTTGAGATAAGTTTAATGGAACTAGTTATTCAGGGCCAGCCACTTTAGTAAAGAGTTACTAAAGTTCATATTTTATGAAATTAGATTTCATAAATATGAATAACTAAAAGATTAAATTGGGTATCAAGGAATAAAATAATTTTTTACAAAGTGACAGTTTATTATGACTTTGTTCACTATGGATATTTCATGAAGGGGTAAAATGATATCATATTAGAATCTTGGGATATAATTTATTAATAAGGCCTAGAATGCAATTATATTTTCATAGTGGTACTTGTTATATAATTAATGGTAACTGTGGGCTTGTCAAGAGTTGACAAATAAGTCTAAGGCCCATTGGAGCTAGAGTCTTATTAGTCCCTTTGGTCTCATCCTAAGCCAAACACTTAAGTCCAATTGGGCTAGCCCAAAAGGCTAACCCAATTAGATAATCAGTTATTTATTTAATAAAAGTTATTAAATAAAGTAATTGTCAATGTAGTTAATATGTACGTATGATTAAAAAAAGAGAAAACAGTTTTTCTCTACAATATCTTGGAAATATACTTTTCCAAAGGAAAATTTGGTACACAAGAACTGATTGAGATACCATTCATCTTGGAAACCATGTGGAATTGAAATGAAGATTGAAGGTATTCTCAAGTGTTGTTTTTGAATTTCACTACACCAAAGTGCGCTTTCTTTCTTTGTTCTAGAATTCAAAGTTACATGTAGGGGTATTCGCGGTGCTGTGCAATGCAGTTTTGGGTCATTTCTAACACTGCACTTTGCGGTGCGGTGTGGTTTAAAGTTTAACCAAAACCATAACCACACTGCACCGCACCTCATTTTTGCAATCACATATGTGGTGCGATGTATAAGATGCGGTTTGAATGATTTGAAATTAGTATATGTATCAAATTTTGGGCTTTTTCTACCCAGCCCAAAACTAATTTTTCCCTTTATTTTGGTCCAAGTTTTAAACTATTGAGTTAGTTTTTCTTTATTTTGAGATGGCTTTCTTAATCAACATTTGCTAGGGTTATCAAACCTTTTTTTTTTTTTTTGAAAACTAGGGTTATTAAACTATTAATAATATATTTAATATTAAAAATAATTAAATATATTAATATATAGAGAGGGTTTGGTGCAGTGTGGTGAACACCCCTACATATTATCTCTCATAAATGAAGTAGATCATTGTGTTGCTTCCGCTGTGGGTTTTGTATGAGATGCAAAACCAGTTTTTCTAACATAAAAAAATTATAAATTTTTAAAATTTATACATAATAATAATAATTTTTTTCAGGCCAGGGTGGTCCTGTGACCATCTTGGACTTTATGTAGAGCCACTAGTGGCTGACTCATCAGTATTTAGTAATAATTATTTCATACATTGGATATGTACATTTTTTCTCTCATATAGTTTGTAGATCTCACCATTTGTCATGATAGTTTTTAAGTCTTCTATAGTAAAATTGATAGATGTGGCCAAGTTACCATTGTTTTAGCAATAACTATATCATGAATCAGATATATACATCCTTCCTCTCATAATGTGTAAATCTCATCATTTGTCATGATAGTTTGTAAGTCTTCTATTGTCAAATGAAGTATCTTTAACATTTTCCTAATAATTGTAGGTGATGATATGCTCCTTTTCTATAGTATATTAGTCGCAAACCCACGCATATATTGATTTTATAAAAATATAATGTAAAATTTGTAAGTTAAATAGTGAATGTGTTATTTAAAAGTATTTTCTATAAATTTTATGTAATAGGACATATAATGTATTTTTGCATTTAACAACAATAATACTAATATATAATAAAAAAGTAATTTTAATAAAAATATTTATATTACATAGTTATAATATTGTTTTATATAAATGGAGAAGATGTTATTAAAAAGATTTTTTTTAAATATACCATAATTGGTTGATTAATTTGAACATATTCAAAAAAAAAAATTTTAAAATTCACACCATCATTTCATGGAACACATGTAACATGTTATATTAAGTTTAAATTATTATGTAAGTTTAGAATTGTAGGTTTTTTTTTTTTTTTTCCAAATATAAGTATAATGCCTATATTATTGAAATTTGAATTTTAAGGTAATCTTTTGAATATTTATTATTTTTATTTTATATTGCTTTTTTAGGACCCATGTCTCTAATTTCTAATACCTATTTTATTTGTATCCTTTTGCCCAAAACTAAAGAGTTTGCCCTAATAGAATAAAATTCAATACTTTTCAACCCAAAAATTAAGAGAAAAAAAAAAATGTTGATACCAAAACTAAAAAGGCAACCAACAAAGAGAGTCAACATTAAGGCCCAATTAGTCCAAAATGGACCAAATGGACTGAAGTGGACTGAAATGGACCGTGGACCAAATTAAACTGAAGTGGATTGAATGGATTATTAGACCATCTATTAGATATACAAGTTGATGTCTCATGTGATGCACGGAAACCTTATACTTTTATTTTGAAATAATTTTTTTAATGATGCACAAAAATCGTCAGTGAGTTAATCGTCCACACACGTGCCAATGGATGTACCTGAAAAACAAAAGAGAAGAACTAACCAAAGGGCACCAATGGGGTACCGGCCAAAGACCCTCCAAAGGTTAAATCAGTAATAAAAGACTCTCCAAAAACTCAAGAGTGCAAGAGTAAGATTTGTGGTTTATATAGTGGTAAAGAGCTAACCCGAATCCCTTGATACGGGGGAATTTCCTTGTAAAGAGAAGGGTCCCGAGATATTCGGGATCACCTTTCCATATATAAGAGATCTGATTGCGTGGTAGGGCCTTTGGTTGTAATGTGCAAGTAATTTCCATGTAAGGATGTGTGAGTTGAACTGGTGGTATTGCAATAACTTCAACACCACCAGTTTAATATATGATTCACTTAATCACTGGTAGAGACTTTTGAGAGTAGGAGGCACAAAACCTTCAAATGTACACCAAGAGCAACTCCAAAAGTCTTTATAGGGTTTGCTTAATTCAATCAATCGAGTTTAAGTTTGATATGTGTGAGAGATCGCGCCCCCGGCCCCGTTTTGTTTGATGTTGGGCCAAACCCAAGTGAATTGGTAGAGTCGTATTATTGTCTCTCAAAATGGAGGTTCGGCTAATTATATTTTCCCATTTAGATTAAGAGTTTTATAAAAGAGTCGCCACTTATTTAATTATTGGAATAAATAAGAAAACCAAAATTGAAAAATTCCTCATTTTATTGATTTGCTAATAAATTTACATTGAGCATAAGAAATTGTACATGGCTTTGTTTCCTAATTACAATCTAGAAATTAAAAATTACATGGATAAGCATTGATCTATCAACTCTTGATCTAAGGTTAGAGGCTATATTACAAGATGGGAAGATGTTAGGCACTCATCTTGCTCGGTGAAACCAGTTTTCTATACTATAGTGGCTAACATTCATATCACATCATCCAATATGTTATCAATCTATTTGCATGTTGAATTTAATGTGTGGGCATGTGATAAATCCTAATTCAATTTATTAAGCATTGCATTTGGATTGAAAAATAAATTCTAATAAATGTGTGTGGATGGTGGTATCCTAGATTCAAGGATTTAAGAGAATTATGAAACAAACGTGTTTTTCATATTTTGTACGTGGATTTAAGATCAAAACTAGTGTCATGCATAAACATAAGATGAACAACCGAAAACATGTGAAGAATGCATATAAAAATTTAAGAACATTCAAACATATTCAAAAGGAATTTAAATAATTACTATCATACTTTAATCTTAAATTCTCATCATGGCAACACAAAAAATAAGTTAGGAAAATAGTGGAGGAAAAAAAGAGTTAGGAGAGGGAGAGTGAGTCTCAGTCAATACCTTGAGTTTCAGGAAGATCAAGATATAACAAGACTACTCTACTTCACTAGAACTCAAGAGAGGCGAAGAGAGAGGGTTTTTTTTGTGTTTTAGAATGGATGAGAGAGGAGGTTTATATAGTAGTGGTGGAGAAAATATGAATAGAATGTCATTTAATGAAAGTTGACAAAGAATCATAAACCTAGACCTTATTTTAGCCATTGGGGAAATCAGGTGCATTAAATGTAGAGATTAGTGAGAGTGAGAAGCAAACAAAATTCGGTTTTTCCGTAGCTATTATAACAGCCTGTAGAACTAATTTCAAAAAATCATATCTTACTCAATTCTAATCGGAATTGTCTCGTTCTTATGCTCAAATTGAAGCCCTGGATGTCTAGTTTCTGGGAAAATTAACATTATTCACAGATTCAAAATATTATGAGAGATACCAACAAAATGGTGAGCAGAGGTCATTTGTTAGAAAATAATTTCAGCACAATTACCATTAAGGGTCTGTTTGGATACCACTTATTACTGAAAACTGAAAATACTGTAGCAAAATAATTTTTAAATGTGTGAATAGTGCTGTGGGACCCAAATTTATATTAAAATCTGTGTTTGGATGACTTTTGTGGGTTCGTGAACAATGTTGTGGGACCCACATTTTTTCAGCAAAATGCACAAACACAAACGTGCTCTCTCTGTTTTAGCGCAATCCAAACACTCACTAATAGGTCCCAAATTAGTTTCCAATTAACATTAATAGGCTCCAATCAATCTCATTTCAGACTTAATTAGTTCCAAATTTACCCTAATTAAAAGATAATTGCACAAATTACTCATTGAATAATTAATGTTTGACTATCTAAATAATTAAGTGTGTGCAACTTCACCATAAAATGTAGTCATAGCCAATCAAATTATGACATTTCATTAATCTCAAATTGATTATAATTATAACCAATTGGAATCAATTGTTCATGATCACATATAGTCGAACTCAATTTGTAATAATACATCTCGGCCATTAAAATTAGATTTGATGATAACTTTCAATCTGATGGTCCGATTAGGGCTTATGACTAGTCGATTTGATTGTTACAACATCAAGATCATTTTGATGAAATGATATTAAGGATCTAATAACCAGAATCAAGATGCAAATTTCTAAGGTGAAATTACCCATTTACCCTCCATGTGAAATTAAATGCAAGTTGCAAAATAGGGTGTCAACAATATGTCAAAAGATGGCATTTTCGATCGGTCAAATAGGTATCAAGAGGTGTCAAAAACCCATATCTTGCACAGTAAACTTTGGCTTCTAAGCAACAGTCTTGACAATACTTATAAACACAAAAGGACTATAATAAGACACTTTTAATCAAGATTTTCCAACCAAAATCTAAAACCTAATAAACTCTAAGG
Source organism: Quercus lobata (assembly GCF_001633185.2). Classification (NCBI taxonomy): domain Eukaryota; kingdom Viridiplantae; phylum Streptophyta; class Magnoliopsida; order Fagales; family Fagaceae; genus Quercus; species Quercus lobata. Next base: position 28,068,413 of record NC_044912.1, on the reverse strand, counting down.
AACACTTGTGAATCTTATATATGGTTAATTTGTGACGTGTAATAAAGTTGAAGCTAATTCTTCAAATATTATCAAACATAATAAGTACTAGCCTCTTCACGCTTGCTTTACGTGTGTTTAGAGACTATTGCTTTCCTTTTATTTTTTTTTAAATGAGAAAATGTGTTTCACTCCTAAAAATAAAAATGAATGATTAAAAAAATTTATAAATTACTAAGTTTGAAGGTAAAATTTGGGAAAATACTACACCCTGATGTGTGTTTGGTTGCGCACATAAAATTTGGTCAAACTGAAAACCATTTCATTGACTGTAAAATTTGGCCCTCAGAACCGTAAAATGAATTTCACATGCAATTTACCTTCAAACTCAGTTTTACATACTGAAAATCTAAAGAGAGACTAAAGCAAGAGAGACAAAGAGAGCTCAAAGGGAAAACCCAGAGAGGGTACTGCCGATGATGGGTTGTGCCACCCCTCGACACACGGCCCCACTGTCATGCATGCAAGCCACTCCGCCGACCCATCTCTCATCTTCACCGACCCATCCCTTGTCCTCGTCCTCCTTTGACCCATCCCTCTCCTCACAGACTCACACCAAGCCAAAAGAACTAGGGAGAGAGCTTCCCAAGATCAGTGAGAGAGAGGCCGGTCACTTGAACTCGAGATCGACTCCATTGTCGTCTGTGCCGTGCCTCTCACCGCCGATCAAGCAAAGCTCGATTCCATCGCCGATTTGCCCTATTTCCCTCTTCCTCCCTCTGCCACCCATGTCACTGATCTATCCTTTTTCTCTCTACCCATGTTGAGCAAACCACCGCAAGTCGAGCGACCCACCGTGACCCAGTCGCCTCCGCCGCGCAATCTTGCCTTCGCCACGCAATCTGCCTCTCTTTTCCTCAAACTATCTCTCTCTCTCTCTCTCTCTCTCTCTTCCTTCCTCTCTCAATTTGACCGGATTTGATGAATGTTTTTGTTTGGTTTTGTTTTTTTTGTGTTTATATATTGAGAAATGATATTATATATTTATTTGGAAGCTAAGAAAATGTGAGCAACCAGTAGAAAATGTGTTTTCTATAGCATTTTCAAGAACATAACCAAACACTTAAAAATATTTTTCAAAACATTTTTTAAAATGCCACCAAACACCTAAAAATATTTTCACCTAAAAATATTTTACACTTGGAAAATGTTTTACATAGAGCCAAACGCAGCCTTATATATGGTTAATTAGTGACATGTAATAAAGTTGAAGTTAATTCTTCAAATATTATCAAACATAATAAGTACTAGTCTCTTCACACTTGCTTTATGTGAGTTCAGAGACTATTTCTTTCCTTTTATTTCTTTTTAAATGAGAAAATTTGTTTCACTCATAAAATTAAAATGAATGATTAAAAAAAATTTATAAATTACTTTTTGAAACTATTTGTAACTATATTATGATGTGGGTATGTGTGGATATTGTTAGTAGGAGTAGGATTTGATGGGTAGTTTCAAAATTTATCCAATTTACTTTTATATCCTTGATTTGTCTTTAAGGTGAAGTAAAATTCAATTAGGTAATAGGGTTCTTTTTTAAAAGTACAAAAGTGGATACCAAAAAGCTATATTCACTTAATAATAGTATAAATTAAGGGTGTCCACGAGTCAAGTCGAATTAGGTTTGGGGTCAACCCCTCACTTGACCCTATAATGACGAGTTAGTGATCTTCACACTTCTTGTTAACTGTCTAAATGATCGAGAGCATTTCTAGATTCGAGTAGTCAATCAGATTTTGGATGGTTGAGTACTTTTCAACATAAATTTCTCAAAAGAAAATCATACCCACAAAGCTAGAGCTAAGAAGAAAAAATCATCAAACTAAATACAATAAAATATGCAATTCAGTCATAAAAAATCAACACCTGTTACAGTATAATACAAATGCATGAGGAACAACGGTCTAATTAAGTTGTGGACAGAGTGCCGGAGCCTTTTGGTGGGTAAAGAAACCGAAATGATTAAACAAGCAAAGGCAAAAAAACTACTTGACAAAGAAAACTATGACAAAGGGGTTGACAACTAAATAAGTGACAACAAGGGAAAACGAAATTGTCCGTGAAGAAAGAGATTGATCTCAGAGAGAGAGAGAGGTTACGTGTGCGTTTGGATACCGTTTATTTTGCTGAAAACTGAAAACTGAAAACAATAAAAAAAAATATTTTCTAGTTACTATTCACTACTGTTTAGCACTATTCATTTGCCTATTTGCACTGTTCATGTTTACCTATTTGCACTATTCATGGGACATGAACAGTGCAAGAGGCGCTAAGCTGGGGGAAAAAAAAAAAAAAAAAGATTACTTTAAACGCAGACGCAAAACGCCTTACCCAAACGAAGCTTACATGTAAAAAACTAAGGCAATCAGACTCCAATGAAAACAAAAAATGTGTATAGGTATATGGATCAAAACTTACACCACCCCAGTCGAAACCACTCACAACCTATTGGATCAAACCAGGTCAGTTGAGTGGCTCAAGTTTTTCGAATCTATGGTCAACTCTCATATAGGTTATACATCGATCATGAACATAATTCTTTAAAAAATGCTAGATACAGAATTTTTTAAAATGAACCTATAATATATCCACACATTATAGGGACATTGGCAAGGACGTAGCTAGCTTTGGACTAGGGGGGCAATGGCCCCCCCTAAAGTTTTTTAAAAAAATATTATTATATATATGTGTACTAATTTTAGCAATTTTGTTCTATAAAATTACATTTTTTTTCCTTAAACAATATCATTGATTCTTTTAAGAGTAATGCTATACTCACAAACTTTTTTACAACATTTTTACAAATGGTTTTGATAGCAAATTCTTATTGGTTTGCACATGGACCCACCACTCGCATCATTTTTTTACTTACTAGTAACCATTTATTACATCAATAATTTATAATAAAAAAAATTATAGCATTAGTATTTTCCTCATTTTAGTGACTATAAAAAAATTTATAGATCTAAAATCTAAAACAAAATATACAAGCCCAAAAAAAATAGCTCAACAACAAAAATTACCAATAGTAAAACTTAAAAAAAAAAAAATTATGCTCAATTAACCAATTTTATTTAAAATAAACAGCCTTGTCATTTAAAAAATTCTAAACAAAAATAATTTTGTTCTTACTGATACAAAAAAAAAAAAATATATATATATATATATATATATCTCAATGGCTAAGTAGTAGCAGAGTCAAAGGTTGAAATCGCTATATACAACTAGCAATAAAGTCGCCCCCTTAACTCAAAACTTTGGCTCCATCCCTGGACATTGGCTAGCTATTTAAAAAGTAAAGTCTTATCTACCATTTGAACCCAACTTTAAGCGACCCTCGCATTTCTTGGGGAGCTACTAAGTAAGTTTGAACTGCTCAAAGGTTGCTTTTATAGATATTATATATAATATACAACAGTAACTATATTAGTTTAGGGGTCTTTCTTTCTTGGCTTGAATTCGTTCCCTTTTGTTATGAAATGAGGAGAGGGGCAACTAACATAGTGACTAGCTTTAGTATACCATGATAAAGCTTAGGTACAGTACCTTAGGTGTTGTTCCTTAGACTCCCTTTTTAAAATTCAGGCATGTGACTACTCAACTAAAAAATACACTTCCATCCCATAAGAAAAAATTCACATGGCAAAAACTTAGGTACTGTACCTAAGTCTTGCTCTATTTGAATAGTTGATTTGATTGTTTAATCTAACTTGGGACAGGTTAGATACAATCAACTAAATAATAAACTTCTTCTCAAAAAAAAAAAAAAAAAATCTAAATAATAAACTTTAGGTTGAACATAAGAGAATATGAAGAGAAAACGAAGACTTCGGCCATTTTTTCAACAATTACTTAACTTCACAGCGGCCTTCTTTTTCTCCCCCTTAGAGGTACACCCGTGGAGGTTCGGGTTGTGACATTTAAAATGTCTTACTAGCTAGTTGAAGGAAAATATCAAAACAAAGCATTTTGAAACTTTACAAATTCTTTGAAAGGGAAAGAGAGGAAACAAGCTTACCTTGATTCTTCTTATGCCAACTTATAGGGGTGTTTTTTTTTTCCCTACAATAAATGAGAGGGAATAACCAAGTAATACCACTAAACTGTACAAGGCTCTTCATGGACACTACTTAATTCTTGTCGATGCTAACTATTTGCAAAGTCACGCGATGCATTGAAAAATATAATATAATTATTTTATAAGAATATAATGCATGTATCATTTAAAAGTATTTTTTATTCTTATAAATTTTATGTAATGGAACATACAATGTATTTTGCATTCAACAATGATACATAGTGGTGTATATATATAAATATAACATAATTTAATAACAATATTTTAATTACATAATTATAATATTGTTTTATATAAATAGGGAAAATATTATTAAATTTTTTTAAAAAAATACCATAATCAACTTACTAATTTGAACATATCCAAGAATATTTGAAAAAAAAATTGTAAACCCCCATTCCATGGAACACATGTAACATTAAGTTTAAATTATTATATAAGTTTAGAATTGTAGAATTTTTTTTCCTTTCCAAATATAGGTATAATGCATATATCATTAAAATTTGAATTGTAAGGTATTCCTATGAATATTTATCATTTTTATTGCCTTTTTATGGCCAATAACTCTAATTTTTAATGCATATTTTTCTTTTTCACCTAAAACTAAAGAGTTTGGCCCAAATAGAATAAAATTTCATACTTTTCAACCTAAAATTTAAGGAAAAAAAAATGTAATTTTTGAGTCAAAATCTGAAAAGAAAATCTACAAAAAGAATCAAATATTTAAGGCTCAATTAGTCCAAAATGAAGCAAGTAAACCTAAATGAACCGAATGGGTAGAAGTGGACTGAATTAAACCAAATCAACCGAAGTTGACCAACATGGACTAAAGTAAACCATATAAGACCTAATTAGACTGAATGGACTAAAGTAGACTGAAATTGACAAAAATAGATCAAAGTAGACTGAGATGCTACTTTTAAATATTATATAGATTACTTTGATGATAATCCAAACAATAATATTTTAATTACTTTAAAAGTGCCATATAGCTACCATAGTGGCTCAATTACGTGAAATTGAAATGAAATTTATTTTTTAATATAAAAAAAAAAAATAGAACGAGAATTTTCACTTTCTAAATAATTCTCTATTTCATGTTTGGACCATCTGGCCAATAATAAGAAAATTATGGGAAAAAATAGAGTAATCATATTACAAGTTTTTATAACTCTACAAACTAAATTGAAAAATTAGGCAAATTTTAACGACTGAATTAGATCATTTTACATACAAACTTTAAGGATTACAACTTTAGAAATTCTTTAGACAAAATTGGAAAATGGGCCGAGCCTTTTAGACAAAAATTTCTGTTTGCTCAAGAGAATAAAATAAAAGTTTTTTTTTTTTGGGTAAAATAAAATAAAAGTTTTATATAAAGAAATCAGACCTATTAGATTTTTTTTTTTTTAATTTAATTATAGATGTGATAAGATTTAAACCTATATAGGCCAACTTATTTTTGCATGCAAGATATCTTATTCAATTACAAGAAATATTACAAATTCAATTAACTAGAACCAACCACTACTAGAGCTCTTAGTTATTACTCTCCTCTTTTGGAGATCACCTGCTAATCTCTTTTTATCATTAAGGACAGCACCGAATAATCCCACGTCTAAACTTAAAGATCTACCAATAAAGGTTTTTTTTTTTTTTTTGTCATGGTTAGAAATATTGTAAATCTACCCCCACCCCTGTCCCTGCGGGGTCTTGAACCTGAGACCCTCTTGGAGCTGCCATTAGACCATTAAGGTCATTGGCATCTACCAATAAAGTTTCATGACATTTCCCTTATGCGTTATTCTAGTTCTAGAGTAATGGAATGAAAATCATAATTCACTAGGATCAAATTACAACACCCTTCGGAATAATAGTAAGGGTCAAATGGTATTGAAAAGCCATCTGTTAATGATTTATTATAAATAACCTGAAATCTAATCTCCATGCTTGAGAAACCAATTCACCCTCGTTAGTCACAAAGCTCCTAACAAAACCACAACAAAATGGCCAAGCCACGAGAACTTACTCTTCTGTACCTTCTAATAGCCTTTGTGATGCAATGCCATTCCCAAGAGAGGAAGGTACTACAAGTTCTTGAACAGTTTATACGCTTGGTGTAATAAGTTTTACAACTTTAAAAAAAATTTCACTTCTTACTTTCTTTTCTTTTTTTAAAGCGGTGTTCATTGTAATCTATACACGCGTGCAACCTTGAGAGATGCAATTAAAAGCTGCATAGATTGTCGGAACGTGTGCCTTACCGATCTATCCAACGACCAATTGGTGAAGGATGAGGGGTACAAATCTTTTATAGTATTCGATCGCAAACCAAGCTTATTGGTATTGGAGCGAATTGTGAAATCCCTCACAATCCCTCCTCACAATGCGGCTCCAACGACTCAAACCTATGACCGGGACTTTGATACCACTTGTCAGACCGTGTGCCTTACCGATCCATCCAACGACCAATTGGTGAAGGATGAGGGGCACAAATCTTTTATAGCATTCGATCGCAGACCAAGCCCATTGGTATTGGAGCAAATTGTGAAATCCTTCACATAGATCACCTTAAACGAGTACCAATTTGCACATATTAGTTTTAATACATAGATATCATTCAATGCTTTTAAAAAGGGACGCACAATGGTTTGATGATCAACTTCTGCTTTGATTGTTTTGTTCATTATGGAATCAAAAAAGAATTTGGATACAAGTTACTCTTTAGAACTTCTGAGTGAGTTTGGTTTCAAATGCAGGTCCATGTTGTATATATGGGAGACAAACCAAGGGAAGCATCCGCGCCTTACGACATGCATTGCTCTATGTTAGAAAGAATTCTTGGAAGGTCACAAATAATTGAATTATTAAATAGTGATGAATTCATGATATTTTGTTTACAGAGTTCATATTTTTTTTTCAACAGTAATGTAATTTTTTTTCTGTGGAGCCATTCAGGTCATCATTCACAGGCTTGTTGAGACACTGTTAATTCCAACTCATGAGGGATAAGTTTAGAAATCTCTTTATTGGTTTTGGAATCCTATATTGGTTAAAATAATAATAAGGAACAATAATTTCTATTAAGATTGTGAGTCTCATATTGATAAACCAAAAAAAAAAAGCTAAAGAGGTGTGATAATCCCATGAACATAGTGGTGGTGTATCTGTTATTTGGTGTGCGAGAGTTAGAAAAGCTCCTTTCTAGTGCGTTTGTATGAGAACACCTTACGTTTGTGAGAGTTTATGAGTGATTGTAATGAATTTACATTTTGGTTGCAATTTTGTGTTTCATGATGTTTGCCTTCTATCTTTTCGTGTGATTTTCCCAACATAGCTTCACAATTAGGTGAATCTTCTGTTTTTTAACATTTTGACTTTCAGTACGGAAGATGCAAAGGAATTCACTCATTTACAGTTACGGAAGGAGTTTTAATGGATTTGCAGCTAAACTATCGGATGAAGAAGTTGTAACCTCTTCAGGTGACATCTTCATGCGTGTATTCAGCACTGATAATATGATTGTTTTCTTTTGCTAGTTTTCATGAACTAAATTGATTTTTCAACTGCAGAGATGGAAGAAGTAGTCTCAGTTATACCTAACACCATGTTTGAACTTCACACAACAAGATCATGGGACTTTTTGGGATTTAATCAATCCCATGTTCGAAGTTCTCAAGTAGGAGATGCAATTATTGGAATTATAGATTCAGGTGGAAATGTGAAACTCTAATGTACTTAATATTTTTAGGCTCCATTTTAAACCATCTTCAGGTAAATTACTGGACTTTTGTTGTTCTGCAGGAATCTGGCCAGAATCAGAAAGCTTTAGTGATAAAGGATTTGGCCCTCCACCTGCAAAATGGAAAGGAACTTGCCAAACTAACCACAAATTTGCCTGCAACAAGTGAGATATCTTTTTGATCATTTGACCTTCTTAATCTTCATACTTGATAATTAATAGCTCATGAAATGGCTAAAACTTTTGCAGCAAAATCATTGGAGCTCGGTACTACAATAGCCTAGATTTATATTCTCCTCAAGACATCAAATCTCCAAGAGATTCACAGGGACATGGTACTCATGTTGCTTCAATTGCAGCAGGTAGAAAGGTAAAAGAGCAATTTACTTTGGCTTAGCTGAGAGGCTAGCAAGGGGTGGAGTCCCTGAAGCAAGAATCTGCGTACAAATCTTGTTGGTTAGGTGCCGGATGCTATGCTGCAGATATCCTTGCTGCTTTTGATGATGCGATTGCTGATGGGTTCGATCTCATACCAGTTTCTATCGGAAAACCAACTGTACTTCAATACTGGGAAGATCCAGTCGCAATAGGATCTTTCCATGCAATGAAACATGGGATATTGACCTCAGCTTCTTCTGGAAATTATGGACCAGAACGAGCAGTTATCCAAAATTACTCACCATGGTCACTAACTGTGGCAGCTAGTGGCATTGACAGGAAATTTATGCCCCACTTGGTTCTTGGAAACGGACAGATATTTATGGTAAGGGATTATTCAATATACAACACTTTGACCTTTTAAATGCATGGTCCTAACCTTTAGCTAACAAGTTACTCATTTCTTGATTTTTATTCTGAATCAATATATCATAAGGGATCTGTTGTAAATGCTTTTGAGCTCAATGGTACCCCGTTTCCTTTGATATGGGGTGGAGATGCTACAAATTTTTCTGGCAATTACATTTCCCTCACTTCAAAGTACTGTATTCCTGGGGCATTGGACATGAACAAAGTAAAGGGTAAAATTGTTCTTTGTGAAGACCGCTCAGATGGTTCTGGTGTTATGATGGCAAACGGGGCAGGTGTCATAATGCCTAGTCGACCTTTTGATAATTTTGCACTTCCTTTCCCTCTGCCTACCACAATCATCAGCACCGAAGACATTTCTAAAGTATTGGAGTACATAAGATCTTCCAAGTAATTAATTCACCATCAAATCTATTGTTATACATATATAACTTTACACATAATAGCTTATAAATTTACTCTCATATTTTTCACATTTGAAAAATGATAATAATGTTTTTTTTTTTTTTGAGAAACAAACACACACACAAGGGAGAGGGAAAAAAAAATGATAGCAATGTTGATTATGAGAGATTACCTCCTCAGGAATCCAGAAGCTACTATTATGGTAAGTGAGGAAATACAAGATTTCACAGCTCCCTATGCTGCCTCTTTTTCATCTAGAGGTCCCAACCCGATCACTCCTGACATTCTCAAGGTAAATAAATTAACTAAATTTAATATTTGTCACTTCTTTTTACCTTAGGAAAATTGAAAATATTATTTTCTGAATTGAGCACTTGGATGTAAAATCCACTCACCCAAGTTGGTCTCCTGCAGCAATCAAATCCGCACTCATGACCACAGGTGAAGAGAAGGACTGCCAATTTAGCCAGCCCAAATGCTGCTTAGTTTGCATCTCACCTGACAACAATAAGACTTCATACTTTAATCAACTTTCAACAAATAATTAGATAAGCTTTCATTAAAAAGCTGTATTCAAATGCACTTAGTACTCTTTTACTTAACATTTTGTTTTTTAAATGCAGCATATGTCATGGACCCAACAAAGCATGAAGATGTAAGAGAATTTGCTTATGGATCTGGCCTCCTCAACCCAACGAAGGCTGTAGATCCTGGGCTGGTCTTTGACCCATCTCTCTCATATTACATTTATTTTCTATGCAAGCAAGGCTACAACACATCAACATTAAGACTAGTCACTGGTGAACACTGTTTGTAAAAGCACCAAAGCTGGCAGGGGATGGGATCTTAATTATCCCTCCTTGTCCCTAGCCATAGAAGATGGCCAAAAGATCAGTGGCATTTTCACTAGGACAGTTACAAATGTTGGCTCACCAAACTCAAACCTACCATGCTAAAATAGATAAACCTGATCCTCTCAACATCACAGTGGAACCATCTGTTCTTTCATTCTCTGCTGTTGGAGACAAGAAAACATTCATTGTGAATGTTAAAGGAAAACACATAACTCAGGTGCCAATTGTATCAGGTTCAATTAGTTGGATCGATGGTATGCACATGGTAAGAACCCCGCTTGTAGTTTACACAGTTCTACCATCAGCATTTGCTAACAATCCCTCCCATCAAATTACGAATTCAGCACCAAAAAAAATTTCTGTGAATTCCAATGTGGTTTAGGGGGAGATTGAGGCTATATTGCCTAGATGTGGAATTGGTGCCATGAATGTAGTGTAGTACCTCTTGCAAAACCAATGATATTGGTATAATAATGCCTCCTTCCCTTACAATAATGCTACTAGTGTTAACCCGCGCTATGTGCGGGATATCCTATAACAAGACATTCAATTGCTATGATTCTACATGAGACACTCATTATGCTATATTTTCAGTGACATTGTTATTGTATTTCACTTCAATATATTTATCATGTTTTAATAAATTTATAGAAATATTGTTTTGCCAATAACACTTGATGCATGCACAGAATATGTCAAATAATGCATGTGACAAAATATAAATTAGGTTCTCTAAGTACATATTGCTATCTGTTTATAAGTCATTGAAAGGCTTTAAGAAAAATATCACTAAACTGATTTTATACCTTTCAACCAACTCTTCTAAGTTAAAACAATTTTGAATACATGTCAAACATAACATGTACCAAACAAAATCATCAGTCGTAGCATGTCAAATATGCCATTGCATGCAATGCAATCCTAAATCTAATATTGGCCCTAAAAAATTCTCAATTCACTTTCAGTCCAATCCATTCAATGTATATTTCATACCTTTCATATGATTAAGTCAAATCCATAACTGACCCCAAACTTATGAAACTAAGGTTTGCTTCTTGTTGTTATCATTGTTGTATATTTAATCAAATCGGTTCAATGTCTATGGTAACTTTATCTCCAAAGAAAAACTTGAAAATCCTCAATCTTATGAGCCACTTCAAATACCCAACACTCAAGTAAATGATAAAATCAGTGTGCCAAATTCAACTCAATCAATTCCTTCTTTTTTATTTTTCCAATATTTTGATCAATTTCTATATGGCAATCCATTGATTGGGGAACTTTTATCTACAAAGAAAATCACAGACTAAAACAATAGTTGTTTTCTTTTAGAAAGAGCAAATAAAATTCTCATACCAAAAGAACATAAATTTAGGAATTCTATCAAACAACTTATGAGCAATAGTAGCAAATTCGGATGCAAGACTTTCAATTCATCACTTACATATAGCTCAATCCTAGATCAATAATCAAACCAAATTATGGGAACCAATCATACCATCACTAGGGCTGGGAATTCTGAAGGTTTAGAAAGTGATTTATGTAATGTTAGGCAGAATGTAACAGTGAGTCAGTGAGTTTGCTCATTTGGTTTTTAAAAAACGTGAACAAAAGTGTAACATTGGGTGGGAAAGTTAAGAATATTGGGAATATTATAAAATTGATTCGCAACCCACCACTTCGAAAAACAAAAAAAAACAATATGGGTGGGGGTTGTGGGTGCATAGTTTGGGGTGAAAAGGTTTTCCCAACTCAATTGAACCTATTTAAATTTGAGAAATTTTCTACCCAACTCAATCATCACATGTATAGAAATCAACTCCAACACGTGAGTGAGTCAAATTGAGTTGGTAGGTTGTACTATTTTACTTATATGTTTCATACCGATAAAAAAAATAGGGATTTTCCATCATTTATTTATTTTTTTTTATGACAAATTATTATATTAATTGACATTATATACCTAAATTATATTACAAAATTTCAAATTTATCTAAATTAGTTCTCAAAATACAAAAATAAATCAAACTAAATAATTATAAAAGAAAGTAATAAAATAAATTTTATATGTATATGGTGGTTAGGATTGGTTTAAAAATTATTTTAAAAAAAAAAACTATCACCCCAAGCCCAACCCAACATGAGGCTCAAAATAAAATTCCAACACACCAACTCATGAAAAATCAACTTAAGGCATCAATGGGAATCATAAAAGAGTTGTCCACGGGGGAAAAATAATAATAATAATAATAAATCTATTAATACAACTTTTTACAACATTTTTCATAAGTATTGATATGATATGTTGTGTACTTGTGTTGGTACATAATAAAAGTTTAATCAATAATGAATCTATATAAAAGTAATATCACATGAATACAACTTATCATCTTAGCAAGTTGTTAAAAAAAAAAAAATTCTTAGCATTACTCTTCAAATTAATTCTTATATAGAAGAAAGTGCGAAGTAAAAAAATAAATCCAATGTAGCATTAGGGGTGTCCATGGGTTAATTAGAGTTGCTTTTGGGTTCAACCTGACAACCGACCCGATCATAACGAATCTTAAAACATCCAACCTACTGCCAACTGCGGGAATATGGGTCAACCACCAATACCATGACTTGGGAGTTACAACGGTCATCAATAGAAATCGAAATTGCTTTAGATTTGGTGGTTTCAGCATGTCATGGCAAAGATCTCAATATCTCTACCATATTTGGTGGAGTCTATGGCCGAGATATGATCAAAATATGGATTTCATGAATGGATAGTGATCAATTTCATTTAACTCTAAAAATAATAATTTAACATCAAATCAAAGATTTCATTTACAGTGTATCCTTTAAAACAATCTCTCAACAGAATAACCCAAAAAAATTATATCAAAATCATTTATAAATGAATCACAGAGCTTTAGTAACAAAAAAAAATTATATCAAAATCATTTGTAAATGAATCACAGAGCTTTAGAAACATACCGAAAGGATAAAATGTTAGCAACTCTAAAACATTTATGGTAGGTTAGCATTAGTTATAAAGAGTGTATTAACAAAACAAAATGAACAATTATTACACGCTTTGGAGACATATTTGATAAATTGTAATAAATACGGTAACATAATAGTAATTCCTAAGGAATAACTATTTTATTTTTTGGTTGTACTTTTATTTTATAGCAGTGTAATCTTTATTCTTTAGTGTATAATACACTTTTATAAAAATTATATAATAAAAAAAAAAAATCCTAAAATCCCCTTTCCTATACAAAAGAGTTAAAGAGGTATAACTTTCTCATTTTATTATATTTTCTTCTTCATTATATTTTTTGTCCCTATAAAATCTAAATCATGTCATATACTATATAATAATAATAAATTAAAAAATACTATATAATAGAAGTTATATAGAAGTTAGGTATTAAAAGTCGTAATTCTATCAAGTGACTATTTTCTCTTTAAGACAAGTGGCTACGATACCATTGATTATTATAAAGTTTACTTCAAATGAACTCTATTATCAAATTATCAAGTCACTTATTAATTATTAAGATATTTAGTTTAGATAAAAATATATTAACTAATTTAAAGAAATTTTAAAATTCTATTTCAACTAAAATTCTATTACCACAAAATAAAAATATTTATTTTAATCATTTATCATAATTTTTATTGTGTAACTTATTAATTATTAAGATAGTTAATTGATTATAGGTAATACTCTACTAAAAGTTCTAGTGATTTACAAATTATTAAGATAATTTTCTTTAATTCTTTTACATAAAAAGTTGAATTATATAATCTTGCAGGAAAATACTACTATAAGAGGGATTAGGGCGGGGAAAAACATGACATATTTCATAGGTAATAGTGATGATTTTCTGAATGAGGGTCACAATAAAGTATAAACCGGTCCTATGATATCAGTTTTTTTTTTTTTTTCATTGTGAATTTTTATGGAAATTTAAAAACCCAACATCACCAATCCACCAAGGACCCGTGTACTACCAGCCCAAATCCTTTAAGAAACTCACCCACTTTGCATTTCTTATTTAATATTTCTGTATTTCTTCTTTTATTTTATTTTATGTTATCTCCAACTCCAAAGGTGTGAGTTCTCCAAGTAAGCTTGATCTTATAATATTAAAAATAAAAATAAATTCTATATTTTTTTCTTTTATTTATTTAATATTTCTCTCATTATCACTTTTAGCGATCTTCCAAATCGGAATGCTTGACTAGTCTTTTTCTTTTTTTTCTTTTTTGAGAAGACTTGACTAGTCTTTTTTTTTTTCGAAAAACGACTTGAATAGTCTTTGGATACGTATAATTTCTCAATTTTTTATGGTATAATGTTGTGGCTATATTATATTATGATTTATAGTGCTGTTGTTTGAAACCTTTCCCTCCCCCATTATTTTTTTATAATATATAAGACAAAATTTTGATACAAATTTAGTTATGTTTAAAACTATTACTCCCACTAGAGAAACTAATATAACTATATATTTTGAAATTCTAACCATTAAGTTGTATATTATTTATATTCTTAACAAACATGTCAAATTTCGTACTAACCAATCCATAAACTTATTTTTATACAAAATTTTAGATTACAATAATTTGAAATTTAAACATTTAATTAATGACATAGTTATTAATCTTAGATCTTTTGAAAATTTCGCAAACATGAAGAATACAAGAAAAAAAAAATGTAATCCAACAATAACTTTATCAAAATTCACATATAAAATATATATATATATATATATATTAAGTGGAGTTGTAGTCATTAACTACAACAAAGTTTGTTATAAAACTTTGTCCTAATATATATATATATATATAAATATATATATATATATATATATAATGTAGCTATTTTATACTAAAACTAATAGTCAAAAGTCTTATAATCCAACTATTACATTCTACGTTTAGGTATTTCCAATAAATCCCAAAGTTATATATTATTAAAAAAAAAAAATACCTATAACTACTAAATACTTTTGGGGAGATAGTGATATAATATCGTGAAACAAGTATCCAAAAAGTTTTGTAATTCAACATATCACGTTCTTGTTTCCAACCAAGACAATCCATGTTCAAATCATCTCCCCAGCTATCAGGCTTCATTTGAGAGATCATAATGAAATAGAATGATCATAAGAGAATGGAATAGAATTAAATAACTTTATTTGGATGTTTTAAAATAAAGAAATGGAAGGGAATGAAAATAAATGGAATGTTAGTACCTTTGTTTGGGAGTAACATAGAGAGAATGGAATGAAATCATTTTATGACGATATTACTATTAGACCCTTATTTTAAAATAAATGGTTGAATATACAAGGGTATTTTGGAAGTTTTAGTAAAAAAAAAAATATTAAATCTAATTTTATTCTCTCCAAATCCTCTCAATTTCAAGAGAAATGAAAATTTGAAGTTTTAAGAAAATAGAGAGAAATGAGTATTCCCTCCTACCCATTCAATTCCCTCTATTAAAACTCCCAAATAAGATAATGAAAGAATATTCTAAAATTATTTATTTCATTTCATTTCCTCCTCGCAAATAAAGTTTTAAAATAATTCTAATTTAAAATAAAATAAAATAATAAAATTTAAAAAAAAAAAAAAAAAAAAAACACAGCGATACCGGGGCAATGATATAATATAACAGATTTTTTTTTTTTTTTTATGGGAGATTTTTTTTATTTATTATTATTATTATTTGATAAGAGAGGGAACAAATTATTCCTAACTGAGTTTGGAAGTTGGACCACCAATACCATCGTCCATCAGAGTCAAGAAAAAGCAGAATGAGTAATAAATATCTATAGATATAATATTAACGAGTAGTTGGTTGTCTTTTGAAGTCGCTGAAGGCAGTCTAGTACTGTATACTTTCTTTGTCTCTACTACCCTTTTTCTTCACAAACGCGACATAGTCGGTCGGTCGGTTGTTCTCTCACTCACTCACTCACTCGCTCAGTCAGACATCAGGTACTTTTTCAGCTCTAAAATATGTAGCTATCTGTTTGTGCACAACTTCATGATTTTCTCTCTTATGTTAAATTTCATATGCTTTTCTTGATTAATTGCCTTTTAATTTCAGTCATTTTTCTCTTTCTTTTTTTGAAAATGAATTCCAGTGATTTATTTTGTCCTTGTTTGGTTCATCGAACTTCTTAAAATTGGAGCTGTCTTTTTTTTTTCTTTTCTTTTTTCAAGAAATGAGCTGACCCTTTTGGGGTTCAATCTGATATCCGGTGTGTGGTTTTGATTCTTGATTGAATTTGATTTTCTGGGGTTGTCTATTTATGGGTTTTAGATAGTTGGTTTTTCTCATCGATGATATATGAAATTCGATATTGGTTTTCCTTTTTTGCTTTCGTTCTTTTGAATTATTATCTTCATTAACAAAAGGTACTATGAAATTCCTGAATTGGGTATCTGTGTCTTTGTTCAAATTCATAAACACCAGAAATTGATTTAATTCAAAATTTTGACAATATTTCTCATGATTTTAAGTTCGATTTCCCGCAGATATGCTGAAATGGTCTTTATTACATTGAAATTTCCTGAGCTTTTTTGTATTGTTTGACTGAAAACTTGTATCAACTGATGATTATATAAAAGGAAAATGCTAGAGCTACAAAATTTTTACAAATTCTTAATGTAGTGAATGATTTTTGGTATGTAAAAAAGTGATGTTAGTAGTAGGTCCAAATGAAAATCAGAATAATTAGCCACAGTAACAGTTTGTAAAAATGTTGTAAATAGTTTGGTATTGTTAGTGATATTTTATTCTCCTGCATTTTAAGTTCAGTTTAAGGTACCTCAATTTGCTCAGTTTGAGATGATTTTTAGATGCATTTCTATAAATTTTGAATGAGATTAATACTGATCCTTCATTTATGTTTTGGTTCATAGGATCTTGAGTGCAAAACTTCTTTCACAAGTCTGTGCTAACTTTAGAATTACTATGTTTTTTGTACTCATAAAAGACGTTATGTAATTGCATTCCTTAGGAAGAAAGAAAAAGATTATTTTAGCTGGTACCACATAGCAACCTTCATCATAAGATTGTGTTAAGCACAATGTTAGATGAATTATTTGTAGCAGTGTTTATAATGAAATTATGCATATGATAAAAGATATGATGAAATTATTTCTGATCCAACAGGTATAATTCTAATATTAGTCATGATTGAAGAAATAATCTAGCTTTTCAAGAAAACTAAAGAAAGTATTGGTACGGCAGAAAATTGATCTTAAAAACAGTTGGGACTTTTGAGTTAGTGGCAAGGTAATCTTTAATATGTTGTTGAAAGCCAATCCTCATTCTTGTTCTTACACTTTTTTTTTTTTAAAACTAGTTTTCCTCTCTTCTTGCCTTTTTGATTTTCAGCATGCGATTTAAGTACACAGTTGGCAAGGTTGATTGGGCTAATCTTCCAAAGGAACTTTTGACCACCATAGCTAAACATTTGACTTTCTTGGAAGATGTCATTAGCTTTAGTGTTGTCTGTAAGTCATGGCAATTGGCTGTTGCTTTAGAGAGGCCCTCTTTGCCTCCCAAGTTTCCAGTACTGATGCTTATACAAATAAAAGATAAACAAGGTGGAGGCAATGAAGACAAGGAGAATATGCAAATCCAGAAATCCTTCACACTTATTTCACGAGGACTTTTCGTTTCACTAGAGAAGGAAAAGAGAACAAGCACAAGTGAGAGTTGCACACTGCGTTTTGAGTCCCATGTTTGCAGGCTTAATTTCATAAAAACTGCTTACAAAAGATGCTTAGGATCAAAATTTGGATGGTTACTAACTTTAAGTGTGGATTCACAAATTAGCCTCTTGCATCCCTTCTCAAGACATCAACTTCAGCTTCCTCCTAATCCTAACTTTGATGATCTGGTTGATCCTCATCACCCTGCTTTTAGTGAGCTCTTTGATCCTAACATGACTCGCAATCCTGAAGATTTCAGTGACACCTTCATACGGAAAGCTGTTCTATCATCAAATCCCTGGAAGAACTCAACTTGCAACGACCATGAAGTAAGTGACTTTGTAATAATGGCAATCTTCTCAGAAGCTTGTATATTGGCAATTGCAAGACCAGGAGACAGGGTTTGGACCAAAGTGCAAGTACCCTCTCATTATTATTATGACACCATATACCATAAGGACAAATTTTATGCTGTTGATTGCAAAGGTGCATTGGTTGTTTTTGAATTTGTTCGTGACCAGAGTCCAAGAGGTACTGTTATTGCACCAGGTCCTCAAGGAATGATTGATTCTTTCATAAAGTATCTTGTTGAATCTTCAGGTGATCTTTTGCTTGTTTCAAGGGCTCGCACAAAATGTGTTCGTAGGACTAAATATGATGTTAGAATTGAGGAGCCTCCCTATTGGACGTATAGGTTCAAAATTTTTAAGCTGGAAGAATGTACTCAGGTGGGAAGTGAATACAAGTACAATTGGATTGAATTGAACAACTTGGGCAGCAAGACACTGTTTGTAGGTACTTCATCTGTGTCTTTAAATGCATCAGACAGTAGGGGAAGCTGCCAAGCCAACTGCATATACTTCACAGATGACTTTAAATACGGACACGGACATGACATGGGTGTCTTTAATGTGGAAAATGGAACTGTTGAACACCATTTTCTCAACAAACCCTCTACTTACTCTTCTGTTCCTTTTTGGTATCTATAATCTTTTATAGAGAGAATATGTTTATTGGCAAAAGTGAATTCGTTCTCCCTTATTAGAAATATAACAGCTACTAAAACTGATGAGTCAATTATACCAAGAATGTTGCATAAATTCGATAGTAGGTGTATATTATGTCAAATAAGGAATTTTTTTTTTATTTATATAAATTTGATAGTTGGGGGATTTAACCGTAGATGTCTTATTTGGAAATATCAAGAGGTGCTTGTATGTTATGGCAAATGAGGATTTTTTTTTTTTTGTTTAATTAAATTCAATAGTTGAGGGATTTAAAGCCCTAGATGACTTATTTGGAAATATCAAGAGATGTTAAACAATTAAATCACAACTACAAGGCTCTTGGAAACTAAGATTAAAATTCAAAATTTCCAAACAGTTTTAAGGATAAGTGATAGTTTATTGTTGAATAAGAGCAAGTGATCTGTTTCTAGGGTAATATCATATGTACCACTAGTGCCTTAAAGGGCAAGTGATCTTGAGTTCTAATCATCACATCTCTACTCTATCTCACATTTAATATTAATTACGTTTGTTTAGACAAAAATTAACTTTTGTAAAATATTTTTTGCATTTCTGGGTGTTGGGTGACTGAAATTGCTGGTCAACTTGAAAATAATTTCCGGTTAACTTTTTTTTTATATATATATATACAATTTCTGGTTAACTCTAAAATAGAGGAACCTTGGGCATAAAATATATAACGCATTTATTTGACTGTGACATTTTACGCCTCACTCAAAACACATTATTCCAAGCTCCACCCACCACCCCTAACTGTTAGCAGCCTAAGCACCACCCTTTACTGAAGTCGCTAGTCTCTGATTTTTTGTCGGTGCTACGAGCCACTAAATACCGCTGTGGTCTGTCACAATTTTTTTTTTTTTTTTTAATCTAAACTTCACTTTTTTATTATGTGTTTGGGGATGAAAAAACATGAGAAAATAATAGAAAATATATTTTCAAGAATGCAACAAAATTAAATATTTTTTGAAACATTTTTAGGAACGCAACCAAACACTTTTAAAAAAATTCCAAAAAATATTTTCTGTTAAAACAAAAGCAGCCAAAATTTCTCTACTACCTCCCATTTAATACTAAAAAATTAGTGGCCAAAGATAGAAAATTGACTTCAATTTTCAGCCTTTTATTAGTTCCTCTTCTACAAGTCTATCAATTAAAGATGTTATATTAATGTTGTTGCGGGAAAACCTCGAGAAGTTGGGCGTCACTGACGAGGAAAAAGCTTCTTCTTCTTTTTTTCTTTTTTTCTTTTTTTTTTGAGACAATTATTTTGAAACGCTGCATCAGCGTAAATAAACCCATCATTGCAGAGTTAAAAGTCACCAACAATTGTTCATACAAAAAAAAAAAAAAAAAAAAAAGTCATCAACAATTGAATCGATGGCCCCCTACATGCTCAATCACTAGGTGAGAAGATTACATGAAATAATAAAGAAAAACAACACCTTTCAGCTAGGACTTTACAACTGTTATTTAATATAAATGTATAGGATCTTCTGTAGATTTCCTTTTTTTTAATCCAATCATTCAATGCATTCTCACTTAACGCCCCTTTGAATTCTTCTCAGTCTCTAACGAGGTAAACGTGAAGTTCCCGGAAAACATAGCTTCTTTGTCTGCAAATCCAAATTCTACAACTTTGTCAAAGCTGAAATACTAGGAAGCATAATGGTGAAGAACCTAATGTATTATACCTAAATTGTACCATGGTGAAAACATCCAACACGTTTGTGCAATACAAATAGAGTCAAATATCAAACATTTCAAGTGCCTAATACGAAACAGATTTACATATACATAGACATGACAAAGTTTGTGTGTGTTTGTGTTGTGTTAGTGAGTGCTTGCACTTGAGTATGCTTTGTCACCAAAATTGCTCCAAACAGGACATTCTTAAAACCTGGAACCAGGTCAAGTTGGTTGCTCAACAAGTTAAGCCATCCTGTCTAGAGAACAATTCAGCAAGCTGTATTCTTCTGGTATCCAAACTGTCCCCCAACTACTCTTATTTTCCCTTTATAAGAACGGGATTCTTCCTTGTTTGCATTGCAAGTGCAATGCAAATACTACTTGAGCCAACTCAAGAATTTGCATATATTCCTGTACTATTGATTTGATATACCAACAAATATTTATCCCCAAGAGCTTAAAACGGTACACATTAAGAAGATTAAAAAAGGGGTACACTACCGGTTAAGGACAGGCAGCTAACTTCCCGGCGAGCATACCTTGCCATTGCCTGATACATTAAAATATTTAGTGGTGTTAAGCAATCAATATAGGAGAGAAAAAGGCTGGAGGATTTTAAATTTTCTCAAACACCTCTTTACACTGAGAAACATGTATACAATGCAAGACAAAATACACAACCAACATGAAAGGCATAACAGCTCCGCCTACCAACTTCTCTCCATGTTTTTTTCTTTGTAATCAGTGACCACTACAGTTTTCCAATGTGGCACAGAAATACTGATTTCATTACTGTTCATGTTCCCAAAAAATCAAAAAGGACACTTCTAACCATCTTAAACTTCAAGAATAACAAATTTCATTTGGTGCATCTCTCAATAAATACAATAAACCAAGATTTCACATCTTGCATATGTGGAGAAGCCTAGAAATGAAAAATTCCTTGCCATGTCCGTTTAGGACAGCAATATACAGGGGACATGCCTGCATATATTTATGTAGCGTTTCAAGAAAAAAACAAAAAAAAACAAAATTTAATTTCAGATATGTGGGAGACAGTCCCTACACAACAACCAGGAAGGAATATATATATATATATATATATATTCCAATTTTCCTGGTCACCATCACAGATTCACAGTAATAAAAGTAAAAGAGAACATGCCTGGACTGTCTGTGATGCAGCATCATTTGGTGGCAATGAACCATCATCAGAAAAGATATTCCTGCACACAATCAACACAAGTGGCAAGTGTTAAGAAGAGCAAATTTAGCATCTAACATCAGAAATGGTGTCTCTTCAGCAGCCCATTGGCTTTCAATAGCTACTGCACAGTTAAGCAATAGTATTAATTCACAATCAACAGATTCAACACTGTTATAATAAATAGATAAATAAGTGATGGCAGAACCAAGTGCTAATGAGTCTAACCTCCATATCACATTTGATAGCTCATTCTGTTTAGCCTCTGGAAGAATTGCAGAATCATAGGCAACAATGTTTCCATAGAATATTTTCTCCAGATCCTTCATCCATCTATGCAACAGTAAGTTAACCTGCAGTTTAAAACATATATATCAATATGCACGTATCACAATGCAATGCCTTTTCAACAATTAAGTTCATTTATATTGTTATGTACAAGACATAATAAAGGCTCAGTTATGATCCCCATAAATATTCTGCCTCCAGAGCTTTCTACCAATGCAAGCATAAAAACTATCAGCCCCAAGACTAACAACCGAACTGCAACAGCACTCTCACAAAGGAAAATAGATGTTAATATCATGCCATGTTTTGATCTGTCAAATCTTAAATGCCAAGAGCTAACGAGATTCTTTCTAAACAACTCCTTATGGTTTTTGAAAGCATACAAATGTTAAACACGGATGGTTATGACAATCTTTTTTCTTTTTCTTTATTTTGAGAAGAATAGTTATGACAATCTGATCATTGTCTTTATTTTCAATTTTGAAAAGATCTACTTTACATAAAGAATAATTCAATTACAATGAAAATATAATCAACAAAAGCAATAAAGTGCGAACAATATTAAAGATGAAAATTTTATAACACACCCCAGCCTTTGAAACTCTCATCTCCACATCGTGATTGTAAATCTCATACAAGTGCTGCCCAAGTTCAACACCTTCCTTTCCCTCTTGTTTCAAGCGGCGTAAGCAAAGCCACATATGAAGTACAAGCAAAGAGAATGTTGTTTTGAATGTTTTCTCCAAGTTAAATACTGCATGAGAAAGAGAAGAGTTTAAATTAGACACTACAAAATTGTAACATAGTTATCAGGAATTAAATGTGGATTCTGGATAAAATATGATAACGACATTCTCCATAAATTCAAATTTAGCATAACAAGGGCTTTGAGTTTTTGTTCTAGTTCTTTTTTTTCAACTCTGCCTATGTTGTTCACAGCCAGTCCAAAGCCCAGAAAAGGAGGGAGGTTGTGGTAGGTTGAGGGCCAGCGTAAAGACTCTATTATGAATGAATTCACCATAGCCAACTCCAAAAAAATGTGGGACTAAGGCTTTGTTATTGTTATATATATATATATATATATATATATTTTTTTTTTTTTCAGATTTGCACAGCAGAGCATGCATAAATCAAAATATCTCGTTAGTATATAATACCAATTCATAGTTAAGAAGAATCAAGTCCTTTATGAGCAAAGATCTTATTTTCACAGTTCTATTCCCTTTCTTTCCTATGCAGGGCTATATGCGAAAGTGACTTGCAGTACAATTTCCTAAATCCCTCTTTTACTTGCAGCAGAATGACAAAGTCTACAACCATAAACCGAGTTTACAAAATAGATTGGCTGTTCACAAATGTGTAGGGGCGTATGTGTGTGTTTGCTATGTATGTATGTATGTATAAATGTGCTTTTGAGAGTCAAGGCGTAGGCATGTGCTATAAGCAGACGACAACCCCCAAAAAAGAAAAAAGAAGAAACAAAGACTGAAAATATTGATTGGGCCATTGCCAAGCAGACATATTGCTGTTGTCTGGAGCTGTGAATCTATGACGACTTAAAACTGTAAAAATCCATGACTTAATTTAACATGGGATGCCGTGGAAGGAAGAAAACAATTGTATATCACTGGGCCTTGGCAAGGGTAGAAAAAGGGGTGGTAGGGGTAGACTAGACCTTAAATTCAAATCATACCAATCAAAGTGAAAAATAAATAAATAAGGATAGAGAGAGGGGAAAAAGATACATGGATGTGTTCCTTAAAGGAGACCATTTGTAACAAAAGTAAAGTGAGACTATATTTGCCCAATGTACTGGTGAACATTAGGCTAACATCTGTGAACAAGGGAAATTACAAACACAACATATACACATGCATTTGGCTAACAACTGCTAAAGTGAGTAGAGCAAGCTGTCTAAGGTAATTGTATCAAGGGGACCATCCTAGTCCTTCAAAGAAAGCCATTTTTTGATAGCTACAAGGGACCATCAATCAAGAAGGACTTCGGACACTGCAAATGATTTTACTTGCTGGCATGTGAAACAAGACTGGAACCAAGGCCAAAGACTGGAACTCGAGCAACAGGACCAGAGGGAACCTTTTCGTAGAATAGTATTGGCAGGTCTGGTAAACCAACATTTGCCTACCATTTGCCCAAAATGTACGGTAGAAGATACAAAATTCAACCACGAAACTATTCTGTGCAACAACATAATTTGTTTTCATTTCCTTATAAACCAATGACATTGATCTGTTTAGCAAAAGGAGTTTATTTATTATGGCAAATGCAGCCAATTACAAGATACTAGTCCATTCTTCAAAGTGCCTTGAACGGGGCAGGGAGTAACCAAAAAAACCAAAGAGATAGAATAGGAAAGAGAAAATAAAAAATAAAAGAAAAAATCTAATGATATTCTTATCATAAGCAATAACATGAGGGAGGATTCACCTTCATAAATGAGAGGTTTCTCAACTTGTGAAATGATTCTCTTGTATACCACATTTGCCCCTCGAATAGACTGGCTTTGTTTACTATAAAACAGCAACAGCTTGAAGATAGCATGCTTAATGCCCTCATACTTTGGTTCTTCAACTCTCAGAGGAGAGTCCGCGGCCAAAGCCAATGAACAGGGCTTAGACCAAAACATTTTATTTAAATTAATCTGTTGGATATAGTTACTCTAACCTTCAGTAACAAGCTAAGCAAGAAGAATGACATTAAAAGCATGAATTGATATGCGCAGTAGCAATACATGTTAGCATATGATATTTGAAATAAAATGACATTTTAGGGAAGAAACTTCAAGTTGTCTGCATAGACACATCAGATATTACGATTTTCCAGATTCTCATAGATAATAAATCCAAAAGGAAAGAGGGAAAGAGAAAAAGATATAGGAGATATACGGAAAACAAAAGGCAACAACAGTAACTTTCTGAAAAAACAATTCCTGAATATATTTGTTTTATCAAATGATTAACAAATAATTATATAATATATCATTGGGATTAAAACAGTTCCAGTAGTATGAAAGGCTCAAGGCGCACTTAATCACTGAATCTCAAAGAGCCTGAGCACAAACCAAAAGTTGGATTTGCATCAATGTTGCTTTTAAGAACATTGTAAACCTCATGCCACCAGCATAAATGAGACACACAAGAGCCACACACAGGCACAAGACAGATTTAGCCAGAGACCTTAGTCCATATGAACTAGCTAACCAATGAGTCTAATGAGATGAGCTACACATTGATAGAGCTTAAACCCGAAACAGAAAAAATTTACAGCTTCAAAAAGTAGTACGCTATAGATACATGGCATTCTACACTCCCAACATAACCATGATCATAAGAGCTAATCTTTCAAACACAGGAAAATTAAAAAGAAAAAAAGAATGCAAATGACAACAACAATTACTTAAATTCCAATACATAGCAGATATATATTATTGACCCCAAAAAAAAAAAAAAAAAATTTAGGTTCTTAAACCATACCGAAGGTTGATTCGGGAAACCTTTTTGAACCGAATCGACAGCAGCAACCTTGGCATAGCTTCGGTGCAAAACAACATTGGAGCAGTCATTTCCGTACTTCAAGTTGCTTTGCAACCCAGCTCTCGAAAGATTAGCAATGGCTCGGCTCCACCTTGGCAACATCATGAATTCCCTACAACAAAGATTCGAACAAACATTGCTTCAAACACATTCAGTACATCAACAACAAACGTGAAGAATCTCATTTCTGAACAGAAAAAAAAAAAAATCAAAAATTGAAAATAAAAAAAAAATAATACGTATAAGACGATTTACCTAGTGTGGATTGTGGTTGAAAATGATTTTCGAAAGTGTTTGCGAAATAGAATGATTTGGTTATAATAATATTAAACGGTTAAACCCTACTACTTCTTCTACTACTAGGCTGAGAGTGAAGGAGTTAACGATTCTAATTTCTAACGGAAAAGTGAAGTGAAGTGAAGTGACGGATCGGGATCCACGTAATCGAATTCTCAGCCACTTCCGTTCCGTCCATTTTTTTAGCTTTCGTTTTACACCAGGAGAAAAAATTATTCGGTGCGGACAATCTCAGCCATGTCCGATGGTCCTCCACCATGTGTTTTAATTTGATCACTCAGTTTAGGTTAAAAGACCAAAATACCCCTGAGCACAGTCCCACTTTACTTCTCTTCTGCGGTCACGTTGGGCTCCTAGTCAAGTTCAGTGCAGCAAGGAAGTCGCTACCGTGGCGCCATCAAATTAAAACCACATTGCTTTTTCCTTTTTCTTTTTTTTGAAATGGGGACATTAACATTATTGATGTTACCCAAAATTGAATCAATTATCAAAGTAAGCCTAAAAGAGGGAGCTAGCCTAAAGAAAAGGGGGGGAAATCAGAAAAAAAATAAACACTTTTTAAAATTATATTTTAATTAACTTAGAAGTATTAATCCACTCTCATTTCATTCTACTATTTATAAAGTCTACATAGCATATGTATAACGACATCCTAGAATTATTTAAGTTCTAAACTCAAATTTTACATATATACATTAATACATATATGTAAGAGTAAACAATAATCTTCAAGTTTGAAAAATTATTGGGAAAACATATGTAACAAATTGTATCATTGCTCCAAATGACTACAATTTGCAAACGAAATAAATTAAAACACAACTTTTGCATCACAATTCTAAAAATGGACAGATTGTGAGTGGTTAACAAAAAGTAATAAATTCATATAAAAATAATTTTCCCCCACTCACAATCATCCTAAATGTACCATTTACAAATTCTATTAAAATTTTAGATGGACTCAATTATCCTTTTTTATCATTGGTAATTTGATTCAAGAAATTCAAAAAGTGTGCTTCTCGCATTGAACTGACACTTGGAATTCGTTAATGAATCCTAGGTTTTGTAAAGACGTTTTGTAAGCTATATGACCCTCAGCTTTGGCAAAACTGAATTTGATAGGGATAGCACCAAAATCAGAGACACCGAGATCAAAATCAGTTTTAATAGAATATTGATTAATATAAGCTGTATTGCTACTACTGTAACAACGGGAGAGGGATTCCTTAAAACCGCGTATATTAATATAGATATGGTAGTAAGAACAAAAATGTGACAATTCCTTGCACACTGTAATTTCATTACAAGGGCTTATAGCCATGATTTCTCAGCAAACCCTCACCTTACACTTAGTTATCTTGAGCTTGTTGGTTGTAAGCAGCCTTCTATAATTCAAAATTCTACAATTTACAGCTTTCCTAGAAAACCCTACCAAAATTGAAGCCCCAAGCCCATATCTGCTATACCAAATATGTCAACCCTTGGGAAAAAAGAGAATCATCCTCAGCTAGTGTACAACATCAAAGATACTCCTGGAGGCTTTCGCCACTCAAGAACTCCATGTCCTTGAGAATCTCCTGTGCTAGAGATTTAACAGATAGCTCTACATCCTCAAGTAATTCGCCAAGGAAGGGGATGGTTTCAGCCAATAACACTAGATATTCTTCTTTCAGATTCTCCAGAAGATATTTAACAATTCTCAGGCCCAAAATTCGAGTCCGCACCATGTCAGAACGAGTTTGCAACAAAACCTGCAATAACATTTTTTGAAAGGCAAAAAGATATGAGAGTTTGCAAACTATTGTTCCAAATTTTATTCCAATATGCAAGAACATTCCTAACTAGTTAAAAGACATAGCAATTATATATTACCGGTAATTGAAAATATAAGATGACGAGCACATTTGAGCACATCTTTCTCCAATTGTGCAATTAATACATAAGATGTCTTGCATTTAATTTTTAGCATTTAAACTCAATTATTTAAAGCCCAAGAAGCTAGACTCAAGAAAGCCCAAGAAGCTAGACTCAAGACGCTGAGCTTTCTTATGAAAGCCAATGAGAGATTGCAGCAGACGAGTGTAATAGCTTGTAAACTCACCTCATGGTTCAAGGGTTTCCACAAAAGGTCAGTTCCTGCAGTCACAGCCATCTGACCTATGCAAACAACCAATAAGTCATCAACTTCCTTTGTGGATGGTACATTTTGATTCTCTTCAAGAGAAGAGGGTGGTTCTATGGCAAGCTGTGAAACAATGGGCTTCAATAGAACCTGTGAAAAGGCATTTAAAGAATAAATCAGTAAAAAGACAACCAAGAAATGAGATGTAAATAGAATTAGGACATGTTAAAAATAAAAACTCCAATAATTTTTTATTGCTTCAATTTTTGGTCCAAAATTTCAGAGGATTGCATCAGAATCAGGTAATTCATATCTCAAACTAACTATTATGCTTTAATGTACAATGATCTATGAAAAAATAGGAATAAAGCTTTAATCAGCCCAGTATAACAACCATTATAATGCGAAACATACAACACCCATTCAAGGTTAAAATGCATGGAAATTACTTTATCCAGGCAGTAAAAGCATTTGTGTATTTGATGAATAGACCAACAAATGATTTATCCAGGCCCCACTAGTACAAATACCACAAAGGTTGCAACAATTACTTGGAAACATGAGGAACTATCACTACCCAACATGTGCGCATGCATTTTTTTCTTTCGATTTCTTAAACTAGTGAAATTGAAAATTTTATTATGTGTGACAAATAAGCAAGAGAAGAACTCAAGTGATAAGACATTCCAGAAGCTCAATCATGAACTACAGTGGCTTCAGTGTCAATAGAGGAAAAATCCCAACATATAGGAAATTAAGAGCAATGCTGCAACAACTGCTGTTAAGTGTCCACAATATGCAACTCAAAAATTCCCAAACAAATATCTAAATTTGGAAAGTACTGGAAGCAGCTGCTTTTTGTTTGTTAAAAATGTATTCCAGAGTCTTGAAAATTGTCAGAGAATAAAGTAGAAATTGACTAGCCTGAAAATTTGAAGAGTCGAGAAACTTCTTGCTCCCAGTATCATAGAGAAAGCACTTATGTAATGATGACAAGACCAATGCCCTAAGATGCCAATTTCTTAGTGATAACACACTGTTTTCCTCGTTCATATTGCCTGCTTCCATAATCTTGGCCTTCTTTTTCTTACGCGTCAAACCAGAAGTTTTTGCATCTCCAGCATTAGTAAGATGCCGTATGCAACCATCCAGCAAATATTTAAAGTAAGGAACAAATAAAGACCTGCATCATAGAGAAGTACAATTGAGATGACTGGTTATAATGTAAGAATTGATAGATAGATACAAGTTAATTAAATCAAAATTACAAGTCTCTGTCCCTCGTACTCTCAGAAATTGAAAAAAAAAATTGATAGGTAAACTTTCATTGAAAAAAAATTGAACATTATGTTCACGATGGTGAACACTTTGAACAAGAAAACAAATACAAAAAGATCAAGAGCTAAAGGAAATGGAAACTAAAAAATCAGATACAGTAGTACAGTTCGTACACCCCCAAACACGAGCCCAAAGAAACAGAGTACGAAAAAGGAGACATTTTATATGTTCTAATGTTCTCGCCTTGTCTTCAAAAATGCGGGCATTACACTCCTACCAGACTAACCACATTAAACATGCCAGGACCATATTCCAAATGGTTGAAAGATGCTTTCCAAACCAGTTTCTCCAAATAAAGAAAAAAGAGCTGACTGACCTTGGCATTACCCACTAGATCCCAAACACTGCAAAAACTTCACACCATAAGGCGTGAGAGAACTTACAATGAAGAAGGTGGTCCACTAATTCCCCATCGCAGCTCTTAGAAATTGAAAATCAAAAACAACTTTGACATTAAAAAAAAATATTACTTACAAACAACTACAAATATTTTATTTGATGAGTGGCCCCAAGAGGTCAAAGAGGGGGAGAGTTAAACCAATAACCTCCAATTTATGAGGCCTGGTCCCTAACCATTGTGCTAGCCCTTAGACTTATTAACAACCACAAATTTACTTTCAGAGTAACCATGGTACAAGAGATGTTAATGATAATTGCAGCCTTGCAGGGGAAAAAGAGGAAAAAGAGGGAGAGAGGTTGGGAGAGGAGGAAGCAGTAACTTGGAATAGATTATTATTTTTGACAAGCCCATACATGCAGCTATCTTACGTTTTGAAGATAAAACCAAGGGTAGTACAAAACTTGTACCATTTACATACACGCTCATCAATGAAGCATTGTTACTTATCAAAAAAAAAACCCATTTAGATACACACACACAATCTAATCCTTTCAGAGCCTAGAGAGGGAAGAAGAAGAAGGAAAAAAAACAAACATGGAGAATGTTTGCAAAGAAACTCAATAGATGTTTGATGATACAATTGGCAGATGAGAGATCAACTTAAAACTACTAGAATTCAAGAGAGATAAAAGGATAAAATAGAAAAGAAATGATGCGAAGTGAAAACTACAAGCTAAAGTAACTAACTGTTCATCTCTAACTAATTTTATATTTCACCTAACTATATGTGCAATTACATACACTATAAGGGACAAATTATTAAATCCGGTGCTTGGAAAGGCATCATAATTTTGATCCCATTGAATTCAAATCTAGGGCAAACAGTTTCAACCAACAACACATAGATTGGGTGTTAAAAGACCAGGTAACCAGCAAGAAAGCAAAACATGAAAAAATGAAAAATTAGATCATTAAAAAACAAAACACTGGAAACCATAAATAGAGCAACACCAAGAACATATACAAGATGTTTACTCACCGATGGCTCTCTGCAAGTTTGTTCATCAGGCTATAAAAACTTATAGCCCTATCAATATTTGAACTTCCCATACTTTCAGTTTCATCCACATCTGAGTCTGCCCACTCAATACTCCTAACAAAAAGAGGCTTGAACATGGTCTCAGTAAGTCGCATGGTCAGAACAATAATTGCATTGATGACATTGTTTTCAACAACATCAATATTTTGAACTGAAGGTGGGTGTTGACGGCGTAGATCAAGAGCGAGCAAGCAAAGGTCAAAAATATTTGCATGGTAACCACTAACAGATGATTTATCCATTGAACCAATAAAGTTAGCAAGCATTTCAAAAGCAATTGCCAAGCTTGAATCTCCAGATTGAACAGCATTGGAGTATATTTTTAGCAAAGGCGGAAGTGCAAGCCGTACCTGGACAAGAAAAACAAGGTTTGATACAGAAAAATAAACAAAAGCCATCTCAACATAATGGGTTTTCAGAACATGGTCATATATCAGACTATGATAAAAGGCTTACTGGGATTTTCTCAGTGAGCAGTTTTCGGACTGCATCAGCTTTCAGTTTCAACTTTAGGTCTGCCTCTGATAAATATTCAGGATGAAGCACCAAAATTTTCATGATATCTCCAAGATATGGGTTCAAAAAACTACCAAGCTTGTCTACAACTGCCTCCAATGTGATAAGAATAGACAAAATAAGAGAATCTTTGGAAGTTGATACTGCAACAGGGGTGTTGTCATCATCACATTTTGTTTTCAGACCTGAGCATGAAGACACTTCGCCAGAAATCTTTATCAAACTCTCCATTATCCGAGGAAGCTCAGCTAGTGACCTTGTCCCAAGCACATTGATCAAAGCACCAGCTGTGCGAAGGCAGCTAGAAGATACGGCCAAGTTGTGCGAAGTAATACCTTTTGTGACAGAAGCAAGGGACATGCTATAGATGGAATAATTAGAAGGAAACCTGTTGGCCAAAACTTCTATTGCAGAAACTGCTGCCAGTTTCAAGGAAGCATTTGAATCGTCAGTAGACTCATCAACTATCAGAATAATTTCTGAAGACATCTTCTCAAATGTTTCAACTGAACTCTCATCCATATGAAGCCAAGTACTACTTGAATTTGGGTTGAGACGTCTTCTGCCCTTATGCTTTAATTTAACTGTGTCATGGTCCCTAACTGTTTCACATAGAAGTCCAAGAACCTGCATGAAAGTATTATTTATTATGTAAAGAGATTTTACCATTATTGTGCATATGCCATAATAGACAAATATAAGTTTTTTTTTTTTTTTTTAAATGATAAGTTCTACATGTACCCAGTGGTCTTAAACCCATGACCTCACCTTCCATCCAATTATTATGTGATGAGAAAGTGACAGTTGAGATATCACTCATTGGTGACAAATATAAGGTAGAGCAGAACCACTTTTAGTCCGTAATTATCCAAATAAAATAGCAGTATAGGTGTGATATATGGTGCCCAGTTAACATATTTTACTACTGTCACTTCTTGGTCCTCTTACGATATTTCCTTTTTCCATTTCATTTTCACAAAGACTAGTACAATTTACATACAACTCAAATTGTTTTCATATTGGTATTCCACTTTTACCAGATATCATAAGAGGGATCAGTAACGCATATTAATAAAGAAAGATGCACTTGATTTTGAATTCCAGTCCACAATAATCTATAACACTCAAATATTTCCAAAATTGCAACAAAAGTAACAACAACAAAAGAAAAAAAATATATATATATATATATATATATATGTATATATATATAACTGATTTACAGTGAAGCTTAGTAAGTATTCTATGAGAATCCTATATGTCAACAATCTCTGGTCCACTAGAGACAAGAAAAGATGCAATCCAGTCACAGTTCCAAATTTACATCTTTCTCAATTATCTTATATACAAAATGCATCATGGGAAATACCTTCTTTTTAACATTTCCATCTGCATGGCCAAGCAATTTGATGATGCCTTTGAAGTATGCTGAAGGGATCATATGCATGGTAATAGTCCTCAAGACAACGCGCATACACTCCTTTAATTCTTTCCTGATAGCAACAGGAATACTTATTTGCTTCCTACTTTCATCCACAAGTTGCAAGAGAGGAGCAACCTGTTCCATGAGATCTTCAAGTTTCCTCTGAAATTAAAGCACCAATCACCATCATTGAAATTATAAGTGCTCACTATCATACATACCCACAAAAAAAGGGGTGCAATAAAGATAGCAACAGATATAGCAGACTTCAATGTCACAGTATCCTCCCCTGATCATACTTATAAATAAATAAATAATCTTCCCCTACTCATTCAAACATACTCTGACATATATAAAAGATGTTTTTTTAAAGGTAAGTAATGCAATTTTATTGATAAAGAAGAAAAAATTATGTACACGGTGATGAACACAAAGGATAAAAAAAATGTCAATTGCTTTGATCACTAAACATGTAAAATAATGACCACAAATAATTTATGTATAAAAGAGTGGTCACTAAACATGTCGATTGTAAAAAAGAATTAAATTTATGTAGACTACAAAAAATTAAAGATATGGTCACTGTCATGTTAGCTCAAACATAAACACAAAGGATATGGGAAACTGAAGTAGTGAAGATAACATTCTTTAATAATTAATCGCAAATTTTTTTTTTTTTTGGGATAATTCAATAATTACAACAAAGAATAGGAGATTTGAACCCTGAATACCTCTGTTGATAACACCAGCTATAACACTCTTGGCATAATTAATTGCAATTTATTATTAAAAAGACACCAACAAACTTGAAGTCTGATTGGCACCTACCATCACCACCACACCCCCCCCCCCCAAAAGTTCCCAGTCACTGTGTGGCAGATTTGACCCACTCATTCCTCTCCCCAAAAGAGCAACAAAAAAAAATAATAATAATAATTAGATATAGTTGTCCTATGTGGGAAGTATAGAGAAGATTCACAAAATCAATCCATACAATTACAATGATCTAAAAAAATCCAACAAAGAGAAAGAATGGAATCCCCCAAGTGACTTCATTCCGTCTATAGAGATCTTGAGAAAACAAATCAGAGATCAATCTAAATATTGATATCTCTAGACCATCAAAAGTTCTAGCATTCATCACCCTCCAAATAAACAAAGTTAGTGTCATCGGTTATCAAAAATGGAAGATTTCATTAAATTCAGAAAAAAATTGAGAGATGAATTATATCTCACGTCTTTATAAAAATAAATAAATAAAAATAAAAATAAAAACTCACATCTAGTGACATGCATATAAATATGGATCAACCAATCAAGAATATAATTGCAAAAAAAACCAGCCATTTCCAATCCCTTCTCCAAGAACTTTATTTATTCAGACTTATTTTAAAGTACATATAACGTTATAATCCACTAGATGATTCCCGCTGCACTACATTTCTATCAGAATGGCAATACAACATCTGTTGTGACAATTTCAGAGGAATCCTGCAGTTTTATCATTTAACAGGATAGCAGGGTACAATAATGTAAGGATGCAGATAGCAGGACATAATCTAGCCAACAAGTTCTTGGAAAACAACCCAAGGCCTTCAAAAAATAAAAACATTTAATAATTAACAAAGCTAGAGGAAAGAGAGTAAAAGACACATACCTGAATGTCATCAGAACATTCCCCCGACTCAAGCTTGAATGCAAATTCTGGATCTTGCATTTTGAGCAGAGTGAACTGCATGGCAAACAACAATTCCATAAACAGTTCTTGGCACAGATTACCTTTCCCTATTTGTTGAAGCAGCATAACAAGAGCAGGGAGCCATATCTGGCATGAATATTGCTCACAAATTTGCACTGCAAAGACGTACTCCCACTCTCTATGCATCAATGACGTGAAACTATCTGGATTTTGCAAAGTTTTAACACAAGGTAATCCTTTCCTTGAAACCAATGAACGGAATAGAAGGACAAGCAACGAAGGCAGGCTACTACATTCTCCCAGAGTCCTGAGGATAAGAACATTAACGTAAGCAAGAGATGAAGAACCAACAAGAGAAGTACAGTTAAAAAAAAAATAACAACTTGACAGCACCTTAATAAGTAGACAACAATTGACAGCCTCCGGTGCTCAGCAACTTCAGGCAACACATTCATAAAAACCTAAAAGAAAAACGCAACCAAATTAGAAAACTAGCTTACATACAATTACGACCAATGGTGTAGAAGAGATGCTAATGCTAAACACCAAGGTGAAAAGTTTACCTCAAGTAATTTTTCCACGTTGTGCGTCTTAGATAGCCAAAATGGAACAACAGCAGATATAAGATCCTCAAATACATGCCGCGAATGACTGTCAATCTATAGAAACATTGAAGGGATTAGTACAAATCTAAGGCAAAGAATTGTCATCCCAAGAATGGAATTGAATTTCAGACAATAGTCATTGGACTAAACGGAATCTCCTACCCCCATAACTAAGGGGTAAAGGTTGAGGTCATGGGTCAACCCCATATGGGTGCATAAGTTTTGTTTACCAATTTACCCAATGGGGGGACATTTAACATCAGGCAACTGACACTCTATGGTGCAGACACCACATTTTATGGGATTAATTCATCTTATATATATATATATATATATATAAATATATATATATTTTTAGGTAGGGATTAATTCATCTTATGTGATTGGATTATTTTATACTTCATTTTATTTTGAATTCAAATAGGTAGTAGGTTTCATATCTTTCAAGATAGGAATAAGTTTTTAGATTATCTTTAGTTGAGAGCTTAATGGGACATGATCCTTTATTCCTGGAAACTCTACAAAAGGCTCCAGGTGGTGCTTTTTAAATATGATTCCAAGCAAACCATCAGTGGTGAGGCCTAAGGTTTTCAGGCTGCTCTAGGTCGTGAAACCTAGACTGCCCTGCATCACTCTTAAGTCTTAAACCATAATTGTAGTACAAGGGAAAGGATCCCCTCCCCCTCCAATTACTCCCCGTTTTCAGCCAGATGGATGTGACATTTATTGGATTTTTAAATGCCAAATGTCTTACAAATAAAAATTGGAGGGTTCAATGGGAGGGAATCTTATCCCAAAGAGGGATACTTGTGTAAAATAAATACTAAGCTGCTCACAGTCTCTAGGATAAATTTTAAATTGTTTTCACCTCTAGTTGAACACCAGCATATTGATCAAACAGGAAACACCACTGTTATGTACACACAAAAATGTGAGACATTAAACCTATTCAAGGAAAGAAAATATATCAACAAACCTGTGAGACAGCAGATTCTCCAATGACAGTAAGAATATCCAGTATATGCTCCAAAACTTTTTCAGGGACAACCTTTGCAACAGAGGAAATTAATGAAAATATAAGGTTGAGGGTGACTCCATCCTTCGCAGAATGGGCACACTCAACCAACAATTTAATGTTGATTTCATTTAAGATGTCATCCTGCCATGAAAATGAACCACGTGTAATTAGAATAAACAGGAATTAATACTGAAATGGCAGACCAACAGAAGCCGTAATCATCCTAAATTTCCAAATCCAGAAATATGGGTGGCATACCTTAATTGGAACAGCATTGATGAGCGAAGCACAAATATCTTCCAAGATTATTAACAGTGTCTGTTGAATGTAGCATATTGTACTGGACATGGACTCAGAAATGCTGGGCGATACTTGGACCAACTTATCATCCCGAGTAAGAGTACCACCTATCCACTCATCTGAAAAAACTTTTCCAAGAAGCTTGAATAAGGGTCCTATAAGAGAATCCCTGGAACGAATAACATGAAACCAGTTAGTATGAGAATGTACAAGGTCATGGCATTAGAAGTGGCAAGTAATATGCCAACCCCAACAGCATGACTTAAAAAATCCAGAATTAGACACATTAATAAAAGCATATACCTATCTGCTATGTCTTTCTTCAGTAGCAAAAAATCAAGAAGAGAGCTAAGAAAAGAGAGTGCATCTTCTCCTTTACATATCACATCCGGAGACAGATTGGACCAACTATGCACATTTGATTTCTTTTTCTTGCCATTCACTGAATTAATTGCAAGACTTTCCTGCTTGAATACAAAATCAAGCATCTCCCCAACAGTAGAACAAGAAATCTGCAAGATCTAAAGCATCAGTTATGTTTACATTACTCAAACAAACAAAAAAGCAAAGACTTTGAGGGAATTTTTCTTTTTTTGATAAGTATATAATTCATTAATTAAAAAATTGACCCCACCCTCTAGAACTAGTTAACAGGTAATCGAGGGGATTTTCATCCCTAACGGACTAGGCAATTTATCCTCATTTCCAGGAGGCAACTATAGACTCACTATTTCTTGCAATACGATACAAGTTGGGATAACTCTCCTTAAGCAGAGCCTCCCCCTGCCACTAATCATGCCAAAACCAAACTTTAGAGCCACCGCCAATATCATATCTGATGAACTACAGGAGGTTGTCCCAACCTCCTAGAATATACTTTCTCCACAATGCCAGTACTTTGTGCATATAACACCACAGCAATTTTCCCAACAAGGCTTTATTTAAGCCCAAGAGTTTCTTGATACCCAACCCCATTTGGCTAATTAGAGCACAAGAAGTATCCCAATTAACTAGATGAACTTAAAGGCACTGCCCATTCAGCCCCACTGAAAATACATTTGAAGTTTTTCCATCCTATTAACTAGATGATACAAGACAAAAAGTTGAGACAGTTTTGCTAGAGCCACCAATTTTTTTCCCCAAAAAATCACCCTCACACACACACCCTACTTGGGCCCCACCCAACACATATAAAAAAGACATGGTGTGATGTTTTTGATGGAACAGTCTGTCACTCTAGAAACAAAGAAACATCTAGCGTGATTCACATTTTAAAAAGCTTTCAAGAAGATTAAATTGCAATTATGGATACAAAACAAAAGTCTAGATTGGCAGGCCACTCGAAAAAATTTGACATAGAAACAACAATTTTGTTTGGGATATGCTTTTGTTTGTATATATCTGATCCCTCAAGCTCAAAAAATGGTGAATTAAATAGTCACCATCTTCAAATTTTAAATATAAATATCCTTCAAAACTCTCGGTAAAGTGACAACTATCAAGCTTCATACTATAATGTTTTTTTTTAACCATGAATAACAACTTGTATGTAGGTACGCACAATGAACATAGAAAAAAGAGGACTGCTCAGTAGGATTTTTTTTTTTTTTATCTGCTATATTTTATTCTTAGAAGGAAAAACCATATGCAGCTTATAAAGGAAGTAGATAACCCTCTGAGAATCTTTTATCTGCATAATTCCCCATGTGAAGGCTTCCATTATTTTAATTTTTAAAAGCTTAAGAAACAATTCTTCTAAGAGCCATATTAATCTTTTGCACAGCAGGACAGAAGCCCAATTCAGCTCCTTCATGCACAAACCAACCTCACAATAAACAGTTAGTGTTTGTGACCATCACAATGTAATTCCTCTTCTCCCTCAGATTATCAAATAACAGCCTCCAATTTATCACACACACACCCAATGGGTCCTAAACCCACGCCCTCACCCTCCTCCCAAATAAAGGGCAACTGAGCAGCTCACCGGCAACTAGCAGTCTCCAAAATTGAAGTAAATACGTGGCATGAAAAGAAAAAAAAACATTCAACCAATAGAATTCATATGCTCAAAAAACAATAGAATAACAAAATATGCTGAAAGTACTACAACAAAGAAAAGACACTGAAAAAATTAAAGAGTAAGACACAAACATTTAGGCGCAGCAGGGCCTCTCTGGTTGCATTTTGTACATCACCATTAGCATTCCGAAATAAAAATACAAGCCGATAAAACAGAAGATCCTGCTCAGACCAAAAAAGAAGAGAGAAATTTTTAGCCCTTAACAGGAGTAATTACAAATATTCAGTGTTTCAAAGAAATGATTACTCCCATGTAATTAAAAACTCACACCTACAGGTCATTCTTGACAATTTTTTTGTCCAGAAATTGCAATTATATCTTAAAAAATAATGCTAAAAAAAAAAAAATTCTGGCAGATTCCAAATATTTTAATGAACAAACTTAAAATACAGATTGGGGGTAAAAAGGGCAGGGGAAAAAGTTATGCAGTTAATGCATTTTAAACACATAAAGTCTACGAACTCAGTCTCTTTAATTTAAAAAAAGAAATCACTTTTTAACCTTTTTTTTTATGATTTATGTACAAGTATTCAACAATTACATGCAAACTTGATACAAAAATAGAACAATGCAAGCAGGGTACATATTTCCTTTTTAACATTACCAAACATCTATCTGATATAAAAATATATATATGTCATAACAAAAAAGACAAATTATAAAAGATGGTATCAGAAAAGACAACAATCACTTAACTCAAGCATTTATAAATCAAAAATGTCTTTTTCTATCATTACAATCGCTTGTATATTGCATAGTGACAATTTTATGTTACTCTAATTATAGATGTAAGTGGCATGCATTATTTTAAAGCCTATCATGGGTACATGAACCATGTCGTGAACTGTTAGCCTAAAGTAATATTATTTTCTTTTATTAAATAATGGCACCCTGAAAGTTTTTTTTATAACTATTTTCTCTACTTTTCCCCAGAATTTCATATGTATCTATACATATCCAGACTCCAGAAGGACCAGAACAATCATCCTAATAATAACTAGCTGGTAGTGGCATGTCAAAACATACATTCAAGAATCATGATTTCCAAGCAATATGCTGTGCGAAGTCCTGGTTAATTAAAAAAGCTCACCTGCATATCTTTCTTCAACTCAGTGTATAGATCACCATTGAGCTTCTTTAAAACAGTGATACAGGGCTGTATAATAGCAGGGTCTTCTGAGCCCATACTGTCCAACTGAGAGACCAAAATAAGATGTCAATACAAGCAAGGTAACATCAAATTCCAGAAAATTAGAATAATATCTGTACGAATTGCAAGTGACTTCTTACTCGCAAAGCCTGAAATAAATGGTCTTCGAGAGCATATCCACCAGATAGAGAGGGCACAGCACAGATCTAATACAGCACATTATGAAGTGAAATTAAACACAATTACCAGACAAACAAAACAATCATTCAAAAACATCCATTGACTTACCTCCAGCAGAAGGCATAGCATTTCAATTTCAGATTTTGACAATTTCTGGCATGACTTATCCAAGTCAAAGTAACATCGACTGCGTCTTTCCAAAAGTAAACTTAAAACTGAATAAACATCCTTATAAACCATAATGGTACTGCCGATTCCTTTGAGTAAAGATAGAATCATTAGCTGCAAAAGACATCAACTCTAGTTAACCTTGTTTTCCTGCCAAACTTATACAGGAAAGTTCTAGTGTGTGGACAAACAAATATGTGAAAATAGATAAGAGTGCAAACCTTTCCATAATTAGACATGCTTAGAGCAGAACGCAAAAGAAAGGCAAGAATCTTTTCTTTTGTAGATTGATCAAACCTGAAAGGGTTAAGAAAAATTCATATACACAATAATAGACATAAGCATAACATCAAACACTTCAACAAGTTTCACAATTGACCTACTAAGATGCTGATGGTAATTTATCAAACAGAAAAACTGCAGGAGGAACTTGAAGGTTTCCTAGATATGAGAAACCATAAAACATGGAAAATGCAAAAAAAATTCATTTCCAGGCAAAAAACCATTAAGAAGCTAATAGGCAATAGATGGAGAGAGAGAGAGAGAGAGTGCGTGCTTGTGTGTCAATTATAAGGCTCTGTAGCTCAGAGGGCATTATGATGAAGCCAGAAACACAAGGCAAGAAACATTAATGAAGACGTACTTAAGTTATTAAGGTGTGATTTTAAAATTGAAGTTTTTTTCTTTGTTATTTACTGACATTTGTCAGTAGTGTTCAGGAATCAGGCTCTACAAACAGACTATATCAACTAAGCTACCAACATGACAAGGTACTGATTCAATCAAATATAATCATCTATAATAAATTGAGCAAATTCTTCAGGGAGAGGGTTCTACTATAATTTTATAAATCCATGAGGTAATTATTTATTAAATCATTAAAATTTGGATGTTCAGTTTCCATAGTACTCACTTAAACCATCCCTACTATTGACCAATTTGCAAACACAATACTTATCATTGACAGCTTAGAAATATCCATACTGTACATGGAAGTATGGTCAGAGATGTACAATGTACACTTGGAGAAAAGTGAAAAGAAACCCCCATATATAGACCTGTTCCAACTTCCAACAGCCAAGTGAAAAAGCAGCAAAACAAAGAAATAAAACTAATATACCATAAGCAGGAGAAGGATCAATTCGTTTATAACATATCATAAATCTTCCAAGTGATGAGAAGGATGAATTGAGATGACAAAGATGGTGATACAAAGCATTAAAAACAACATTATTATAAATACCTCTGCTGAATACTTTGTGGCACTAGAAGACTACTGCAAGATGAGCTAATCAAAGATTCCAACAATGACGGGAGAAATTGTTTGTCTGATAATATAAGCCTTTTTTGTTGAACCATTATGCCCAAAAGCTCATCAAGAAAATGGCTCCAAATTGCACTGCTCCCTGTTGATTAACAGATTACGAATATAGCCATACAAGAGCAAAATATATATATAACCAAGGAGGGGAACATATAACACACGTAATTATGACAGCAGGAATACCATTTTTCTTGCTGGAAAAGTCAACACGAGCCCACTGTGCTTGTAATCCTTCAATGCAGTTCATCGCAGCAATCTTTATATCCTGAAAGTAAAGACAAACATCAAAAATCTGTATACTTACAATGCAACAACTGCAGGAGGAAAATAAACAACCACCTCACTTCATAAGAGAACATTTAGGAAACAGCTTTTCTAAAGCCCAATACTTCGAAGAGGCCACACAAAAGCCATTACAGTAAGAAAAAGTAATAATAATTTGCATTGGTACCTGATTAT
This sequence comes from Quercus lobata, assembly GCF_001633185.2. Classification (NCBI taxonomy): domain Eukaryota; kingdom Viridiplantae; phylum Streptophyta; class Magnoliopsida; order Fagales; family Fagaceae; genus Quercus; species Quercus lobata. Next base: position 28,026,879 of record NC_044912.1, on the reverse strand, counting down.
CACTAGCCAATGGAACAAGAACAGAAGGAAAAAATTGAATTGACAAGTTATCTTGTAGATGAGAACAAAGAAATGAAAAACAGCGGAGACTCTCAAGTTTGACAGCAACAGGACCACCTACAAGAAGTAATAGACAGCATCATATCATGTGAATGTAAACTGATACTGAACAACAATAAAATAGAATAAAATAATAATAAATTTTTTTGTTATTAACAAGTTTCTGAAATATAAAATATACCTCAAAAAGTGAAATTTTCCAGGAAACAAAATAAATTTTATGTTCATCTTTCAGATGATTGAAAAACAATGATTAAAAAACAGTACCCAATAAACCTGTTACACAACACTGAAAAATGCATCGGTGGACAACACACCCATTTTCAGAGTTTGACACATATCATTCAGCTGTTTTATGATCCAACACTTGCACGTCAATGAAAAAATAACTCTCAATTCTTAAATATTAAATAAAACACAAAAAAGAGTCAACCCTCAATTTTATCTCTACACACATTATGCGACCAACCACCAGCAAGATCTTTACTTGAGCCAAACATGTCTCTCCCTAAGCCCATTACCAGTCATTGCAAAGGTGCTCAATACAGAAAAAAATGCCCCATCATTATGGAATTTGATGCAAATTGACAAATTGTCCAGAAATAAAATTTTATTTTGTACAAATTTAAGATAATTCTTTCATGACATTGCCCAAAAATCAATGTGCTGATTCAGCACATGATGATTGTCATGCTCAGAAGTGTGAATCATGGCCAAGCACCACCCTAGGGGTGTTTCTATCTGAGCCTGGAATCTAAGCATGTACAACAAAGTTTTATTGTTCTTCAAGGTAGATTGAAGAATGAAAAGGCAGTTGCAAAGAAGGAAGCCAAGGTAAGCATTTCTAGAAAAACCAAAAACAACCTAGTATGTTTTTTAGGTAAATAAAAGAATAAGAAAGCAAGTAGTGAAGGGGAAAACCAGGTAAGTACCTTCTTCCGTAAAAAATCTGGACAGAAAACAGGCAGGAGCAATAACCTTGCAGCTTTTGACAAGGTAATGAAGGTGTTCCTTGAAAATATGCTTATATTGAGAGGTAGAGAAGAAAATGAACAAATCTTCAAGAATGCTAACCCATTTGTCATTATCATCCTGAAATAATAAAAAGTTATACATTCAGCTGAGACCACATTAAAAAGTCATGCCACAATGTCAATGACCAGTCACCAAAGTAGTCTTAGAAGATATGATAGATAGACCCAAAAAATTCACTAACCACTAAAACATCTCCAGGTATTTCTGATAATGCCTCCAGTAACTTCCAAAATATGAAAATCAAGATATTTGTATTTAATGCTCTAAGTTTAGTATCAGATAGCTGTTCTAGGAATCTTTTGCCATCCCAATTTTGAATTTCAGATTTGAACTGTCAATCAAACACCAAAGACAAACATTAGACATTGAAAAAATAATTAGAACTCAGCTTTGTCGAGATGAACAGAGAAAACAATGCCCATCTGCTGCTAATTTCCCATTGTACAATTGTACCTCTTCCACAGAAACATCACCCACAGATTCAAATGCTTCCCACTCTCTCTTCAGAAATGGAAAGACAGCTTCAAAGAGTATTGAAAACTGGCCTCTTTCTAACATGCAAGAAAATACAAAACTTAGTATCCTACTATCATAATTCAAAGAATCAGAGCAGCATAAGTATAAGAGGCAAGGATCAAGGTAATAATAAAAGCAGTCTCTCACAAAAGTGAATAAAAGAGTTCAACAACTTAACATACCATGCTATGCAACACCCCAGCAACAGGGAAACAGGCAACAGTGAAGTAAAACCAAAAAGCAACAATAGTAGCTCAGTAGAATAATCTTTTAGATTGTCTTAATCAAGAAAAGGCATTATTGTGCATCTTTTGGCATGTTGGATGCAATTTAGTAGGCACCAGAGTAATATGACTCAAAACATGGTCCCATTATGCTTCATGCAATGCATTTGAAGTACATGCTCGCAGTATTGTTTGCACACACACCACATATTCACTATAAACATTCCCCATTTGATAAGGTTTGTCTACTGTGAAAACTCCCCAATGCTGCTGAACACCCTTTTTTTTTTTTTTTTTTTTTTTTTGCTATTGGTAATTCAGAACATCCCCATCAAGAACCCCAGATTCCCCTTGTGAGTTGAGAGGGGAGTGGAAACCAGAGTTTTCCACGGTGCCAAGAGGCTCACGCAACAAAAGAAAGTTACTTTCATAAGGACTTTCAGTCTTCAATTGCCTTCCAAGTGTCCTCCCACCCCATAATAAAATCCTTCACATCTCTGTTGAAACAGATCCATCTTAATCTCCTGCAAGCAAATTACATCTCCTCTCCACTCTAATAAATTTTAGTAGAAGGTAGAAGAATAACTCAAGCAGACAACAGGTATACACTGACTCTAGAAACCAATATCTAAAGTTGTGTTATTGCCACAATCCATTGTGCAGCAGCCACCCATATTTCATAGCTCACATTACAGCCAAACAGACCCTTTACCACAAGTAATTGCCTCTGCAAGTGTCCTATGCATCACCCAACATACTCCAAAAAGAGTTGGCACTAAGAACTATAAATTTCTCACCACCCTACAATGAAGTGAAAAATAGTCTACCAACTCACACTCCCCTTACACTCTTTTTTTAAGTAATGAAGTTATATTGAAAGGGAAAAAAAAGGTACTTCATGTACACAGCAATGAGCACAAAGAATCTTAAAAAATTACAACAAATACAGAAAGAGAATGAATTTTGGAACTCAAAAATAAAGTTAAAATGAGTAAAACCCCACACACGAGACTATTCAAACAAAGTACGGATTAACAAGGATTTCAGCTGATCCAGAGGTCTCTCCCTATCCTCAAAGTGCGATTATAACATTCTTTCCACAATAGCCACATCAAACAAAGCAAAGTAACATTCCAAATGTCCAAAGAATGCTTCCCAATTTAACCACCTTGGGCTCGCCTGCAATCTCAAAGTGTTGGACCCTCTCACCACAGACCCCAGTCCTTCCACATCTCAAATCAACATCACACTTCCAAAGATGACTCTGCTCACCCCCAAAACACCAAAACTACTCCCCCACCAAACATTGATTAAAGGTTGTCACTTTTTAATGCCATATTCCAATCCATATTACAACATATCCCTTTGTGGTGTTTCCTATAGATTATCCAAGGAATAGAAATTGTAAACATAGACATAAATGAGTAGGTAAACTAGAAAGCATAGTATTAATCAGAGTGACTCTTCCACCTTTAGATAAAATACCATTTCTTCACGATAGGCTAGCACAATGTGCTTTTTTTAATAAATTTACCACTTGCAAAAGTAAAAACAGCAAAATTAAGTTTAATATTATAAAGAAAAAATTGGATTACTATTCTAAATCACATAAGAAACCCCACATCCCACCATGATTAAATGTGCTAGACCCAAATTACTTTTCACAAGAGGGAAAGAAAATAAGAATGTCCCAAATACAAACTTATAAATATGGTTAATGATTTTGCTATTTAACTGGCTCTAACAAAATTTTCAAGAGAAGAGCTAAATTACAGACTTGGGGTTTTATAGGAGCAAGGAGAATGAGACATATAGAGAAAGCAAGCATATAAAATATTTAATATACCATTACTTATCAAAAATCTATATATATTTAATATACCATGCTTTCAACAAAAAATTAATAATAAAATACCTTCTAAAATACAGTGTGTGCTAAACATGTGTACAAAGTTCAAAAAGAGAGAGGATCACAACCATTAAAACAGAAAAAATAGATAAATCAATTCTCGATTAAAGTGAAAAAAGAGAACACACCATTTTTCATCATAATAAATGACTGCATCAGCATAAAGAGTAAGTGTGTCTTTAACAACTGAAAATCATCGTTAATCTTGTTAAGCCAAGCCATATGTTCTTCAGGGTGCATCAAAAAAGCCTCAGCCAAACTAGTAACCGTCTTCATATTTATTGAAGAAAGGGTTCCAGATTGCAATGTCTGCATTTCAAATGCAACTTCATAATTCATGGGAGAATAAATAAATAAGGAGATAAATAAATAAACCACCATAAAAACATATCCAACAGACATGGACCATAAAATAAAAATATCAGACAAAGTAGAATAACAACTGAATGCTAAACTATCCACCGACATGACCCTAAAATCATGTTGTATGGGTCAAGCCAGCCATCTCATCGAGGTTCATGGTAACACACACTCAAATCAAAGTAGCTGGCCCTAATGCATATAAGCAATGGCAATTTTTTATCCACACCAACAATTTGAATGCCAATGTCTTAAGTGGATTTCCACATAACATTTAATATTTCTTTAGATTGATTTTAAATGAACATTTTCCAACTACATTGCTGCTCCTTGATCTCATCCGCCAATCATGTAGTCCTTTCCCAGAAATATATAAATTGTTCATAGCATGATATTTGGCAGTGCTACTAGTCACTCATGAATTGAAAACTCCAAACCTAAGTTTATATTGTAGGGGCACATGAACATACAGGAACCCCCTTTTGACTATGGCCAATACACATATAGAAAGTTATTAATATTTTCCTTTTCTATGGAAATCCAAGAATGATCAGAAGATCAAGATAATCTATCAAACATTACACACAGGAGTTCTTGTGAAAATATAGACCAACTCAATATAGTGGGCTAAACAGAATCTCACAAGTCAAAATAATTTACCATTTCTGCACTGGGGGCAACAGCAAGATTCTGGTAAAGCGGCCACTTTACTTCCTTGGCTAACTGCAAAGCCTTCAAATTTAGCCTCTGTGTCTGTACATAGTAAGACAGAAAAAATAAAAGAATCAACAACCAAACAAAATGAAAATATTAAAAAAAAAAAAATTATAAGATGCATGATTGATGCCACAATGGAAATATTAGAAAATCAAACATAAGGTCAATGATAAAGAACAAAAAACCTTTGGTAGAATTAAGAGTAAAGGAAACAGCATGGCAGCAAATGTCTTCAGATAATCATCATCATGACAATACTTTGAGTTGGCATTCTCCAGGCATAAAATAGCTACATCAGTAGCTAGACTATTTTTATCTGATGAACCTGCAAACAGAAACAGAACAACAAATGAGACATGTTTTACAACGGACTAGACCACAAAGAAAGAAATTTAATTTAGCAATTTTTTTTTATTCCCTAGTCTGCTAGAATATTTCTAATGTGTTTTACTTATTTAGGTAGAGAATTCAATAAAATCTAAGATTGATAAATACTTCAAGAATTTCCATGAGAATCTTCTCTGACTGGACATCTAGTTTATAATTTCCTAATGCCAATTATTTAATAAGCCCATTCTGCCTCTTTTTTTCTTCTTTGTATTAGTAAGTTACACATGCACCAAGTAGGTCTTGAGCCCACGACCTCACCATCCAATCCATTATTATGGGAGGAGGAAGTCAGTTGAGCTATGGCTCAACAGACCTATTCTGCATAGCATTTATGTATATCTTCAATTCGTAATTGCTCAGACATTTTGCTTGATGGCATGCACACCACAGACTCAAATTCTATAATTTGATGTATAATATGAACAAAAAATAAACAAAAGCATGGGTTCATTAAGTCCCCAAACATGTCCTAATAGGGGACAAATTTCTTGACCAGAAAAGCTACACTGCAATTTCCTTCTAAGCAGAATAAAACTATAAAAAAAGTTGATTCCCTATGCCTTTCTTATAGGCAGACCACTCATTACAAGTTCCTTTACCCCTTTGATTCTTCTATGCTTCCTGAATCAACCTTCTTCTTCCAACAGGGAGAAAAATAGATAAATAAAGTTTTAAAGGAACATCAACTGTCATAACAACAAAAAATCCCTTAGGCTCTATTTGGTTGGAAATATGGAAAGTAAGAAGATGGAAAATGTTGGGAGAATAAAAAAGATTTTAGTTTTCTTTATATAATTCAATAGTTAGTGGAGGGGGGACTTGAACCTTAGATGTCTCCATTTGGAAAAACTAAGAGGTGCTAACCAATTGAGCTACAGGGCTCTTGGCTAGAAAAGATTTTAGTTTTCCACCATATTTTTTTGGTAGGAGATAAGGAAAAGTGAAAGTATAGAAATTATATTATTAGCTTGCCCATATTTTAGTTTGAAATAATGAGGTAATAGGGGTAATAATGCCTTTTGAATCTCACATTTTCATTGCCATTTTCCTTCAAATTTGGGAGTATAAGTTTTGGTGGGCCTAGGTGGAAGACATCCCCACCCATCATTTTCCATCCACCCAACCAAACAATGGAAAACTCCCATTTTCCTTCCACAGTTTTCATCCTCCCCTTTTTCTGCCCAACCAAACGGACCATAAGTGAAACAAGAAACTACTCACCGGCTCCCTAAAACTCAAAGCTAAATTTATTGAATGGTACAATCTTGATGTTCAGACAGCCTTCTAATGCAGAATATAAGGCCATTTAATTCAAATATTGACCAACAGACGACATTGGGTACAAGGGGGCAATATCCAAACTTGCACAATTAGGAAAAAAAGAGTCAGAACCACCCATTTAAACTAATGTGATTCCAGAAAACAATAGGCCATCATGGAAATTTCATGAACTATAGCACCCAGATATAAGCTGTGCCCCTTCTAACTATATTTGATAAATGTAAGATGTCAATTGACTATGATGCACCAAAACGTAAAATTATGGTGCAAAACATCATCATGTGCATCATGTGACTTTCATTTTAACATAATAAGAGTAGCATATTAGTGCAATGGCAGAAATAGTGAAGCATATAGAATAAAAAGATTCAGGGCAAAGCATTCTAATTACAGTGCAAAACACCATCATATTCATCATGTGACTTTCATTTTTAACATAATAACGGAAGCATATTAGTGCAATGGCAGAAATAGAGAAGCATATAAAATAAAAATATTTAGGGTAAAGCATTCACTATATCTTCATACTCACTTGACATTAGAATGCCAATGCATCTTTTAAGCACATATTGCAATTCTTTTAGAAAATCGGAAGAACTTATCATATCAGACAATCCATCTAGAGATAGAGCTGCCCGAACCACAGTTAGATCATCATCGTGAAGCTGTCGTAATATGGCATCTTCAATAGTTACAAGACTCTAGTACACAATAAGGGGAAAAAAAGTATGAATAAGAACCAGATCTTCAATAGTTACAAGACTAGTCCACAAGAGAAGATTTAATTTTTGTTTATAAGTAATAAACTTTATTAGAAAATAATTGAGTCACAAGAGAATAGAAGAAAATTATGATTGAGAACCAAAGATTTTGAATCTGGAATTTTGTTGTCTAATATATATATATATATATATAACATCATTTTCTTGATATTTTAAAACCCTATAACAATGTAAATTAAACAAAAGGCTCACACAAGTGTATTTCTGTGTGTGCATATATGCATATAGCACTAGATACTACCTGTGAATCAACAGCCTTAACTTTCAGAATGCCAGAGGAGTTTAAACGGGACAATGTAGCACATCGGACCACAGCCTATGCCATATGTTGATAAGATAAAAGTGTCAAACAAAAATAAAGCAAAAGCATTAGCAAACCCAGCCCCAAAAAAGGATGTCAAATAACTAATACCTTTGGATGATGCAATGCCAACCAAAATTTTGAATCCGATATACCCAGTGACATATCCAAATTTGTATCCAACACCTTCCCCAATATCTCATATGTTGACTCCCCTTTCTTAGATTGCGCTTTAGTATCCTATTGAAAATGGCCAAAAGATTAGAGCTGGAACTAAAAACAGAGGAGGGGGGGGTGGTTGAGAAAGAGAGAAGGTGGTCAATGGACCTCAAGGAACTTGCGAATTGCTGCACGTAGTTCAGATGGATAATGCTTGTTCACAACCACCAAAATTCTCTTTGCCCAGCTTCCTAATTAAAAATTCAGAGTCGTGGTGAGAAATAAGAGCCAACTACATAAAGATACTTGTAGCAAACGACAAATATTCAGTGAAGTAGCTCTAAAATCACTTTCTTTTTCCAAACAAAAACAAAGTGACATATCTGAGGAAGTAATCACCAAACAAACATTCAACAATATAGAAAAAATTATGACAGAAGATGAAAAGGCAATCAAATAATTGAGTCTTTACAATATACAACACTGCTGTAAAAGAAAAACACCAAAAAAGGTGGTATGATAATAGCATACCAGATTCAGATGATCCTGGATCGCCCATTTTTTGTGACAATTTCATGCAGGACAATAGCACCTTACTGACTACATGGAAAACTAAATCTTTTACAGGAACTGTCTCTATTATTGATACCAAAGCAAGACGGCACAATTCATCAAAAGAACTGCAAACATATAATCATCATTTTCAAATACTGAGTAAAAAAAGTGACAAATATAAGGACAATTGGAAAAAAAGAATTGATTTCCCACCTGCAGTCAACCAGGGCTTCCAAAAGCATATGAAGGAATCTATCAATATTGAACTCCTTCGACAATCCCAAAAGAATCACAGCCAAATCCCTACAAATTGGAGCAGGAAAGAGTTTTAGAAAGCACAAATGAATAATCAGCAAAAATATTAAGCACTTAATAAGCTCAAGCATGTTTATGGTAGTGAGGAATACCTTATATCCTTCAAAATATCCAAAGCCTTCTTTGGAAACATATCAAAAGTTTGCATCTGACAAATTTTATGCAAACTAAAGTGAGGAAAACCACAAACAAAAAATTGATATTCAGCAAATATACGACTACTTCAAAAAGCTTTTGTGTAATACTAAAAAATGACTCTCAAATAGACACAACAAAATTGGCAGTTGTCTCCAATAAAAGGCACATTCAGCTCCTATGTTGAAGAAGAACCCATTAGGACCATTGATAAACAACCACTTGTCCCAAAAGATAAAGATTTTAGAAACTTATGAATTTAATCATTAAAAATTACTCTAAATACTCCCCCCACACATGTGGGCACAGACTCCCCTTAAATAAGTAAAGACCAACATATAGGATTTTTAACTTTTTAGATAAGAGGTACAAGATCCGAACTCAATAGTCATACCACTTGGTACAGGGGTAATAAAATAAAATAAAATAATTAAAAAAGGGGTATACTCTGCTAAACACATATCAGAATCGCGGAAAAAACCTATAAAACATTTGAAGATTATCGCAACTTAGGTAGAAAGGGACAGAGCATAAGTACAAAGAAATTGACTAATACTTCTAAGTTTTATGCAACTGGAATGTTAAGTGACTATATAAAACATGAGAAGATTATCGCAACTTAATTAGAAAGGGACAGAGCATAACTACAGAAAAATTGACTGATGCTTCTAGGCTCATGCAACTGGAATGCTAACTGACTATACAAACAGTGGTACCTGAACAAGGTTAATTAAAGCCAAAAGTGACAACCGAAACCATTGCAAATCAGTTGATTCTTTTGCATCCTCTCGAGCGAGCTCAGAAATTGACCGAATCAAACTCTTCACAAGTTTAGGGGACAATGCAACTTTATTTGCAAGTAAACCAACAATCATCAAAGCACCCGCCTACATATGAAAGAGAACTTTCAATTAAAAATTCAATAGCAATAACACATGTTTAACCCACAACCCTAGAGTTGAGGGAGCAGATCTAGGCAGAACAAAAATCAAAAGCCAAACCATGCTGACTTAGACAATATGCAGCCGAAATTCACAATTGACTAAGGAAGAGAAATATATTTGCAAAATACAGATCAAAGCAAAAACAATTTTGAAAAATATTAACAAAATAACAACAAACGCATACAATATAACAACGAAATTCCAAATCCATCACATCAAGGAAAACACAATAAGGACTTCGATTTCATGCTGGTTTGTCATTTATCCAGTTCTGAAACAGATGTAATCACAAAGGCGTTTCATAAATTGAGTGGCATCATTCAGAAAGAATTATCTTCATTGCCTCATAAACATTATGCATAATGATAACAGAAACAAAAGTCAAAAGTGTCTACTCCCATTTAAGGGCAGCATGCCTTTAAATCCCACCTTGTGATCTGACCCTCCTTTTGTGCCAGGCTGAAGTCCAGAAACTACAAACGGAAGGATTCTCTTTACAACATCATCTTCAACCGTTGTAATGGAACCCAAAGCCTCTACAACAACTGCCGTGCAAAAGCTGATAATGAACCTTGAAGGCTGATTCTTCTTTGACGGAGTTGCCTGCAGTAGAACAGTCAAGTATATGACCAGACAATAAACAAGTAATCAAACAATCAACTACATCCAAAGTAGCCCATCAGGGGTGAATGCCCCTAGCTTACTTGGGAAACTGATTTGCTCGTAGACTAGTTCAAAGAGCTCTTCTTAAAAAAAAAAAATACATATCCGAAGAAAATACTCACATAGTCACATATAGCTTCCAGAACCCCCTTATCCCGAATACATTGCTGCACTATGACCTTTCTAGGTGGCGGTGCACCAGTGGTCTTCACACCATCAAGAAACTTCCATTTACTATTTCTAAATCACAATAAGGTGCAAACAATCAGATTCAATTAGCTTAACTAAACCGCCATTAACGAAACCACATACAACAAATTGAAAGTAACTTCCTAACCTCGTGCCGATTAACTGTACTATTCGAACAAACGCATGTGTGTCATGGTATGGCAAAGTACATAAAATCAATTCCTCAAAATTGTATATATGAACGCTGCAATTCCAACCAAATTATTAATATATATAAGCAGTAAAGTTAGAATCATAATGAAGCAGCAATAATCGAAGAAGCAGAATATTTACTTGTATCGGCGAATCAAGTACTCAAGCGTCTTGAGGGCCGAAGGAAGTTGAAAATAACCAGACAATAACCGCAAGTACGAACCGATTGAGGCGTTAATTCGATTGTTTTCCTCTATACCTAACAAGTCTCTATCCAATTCTCTGCTTTTATGGCTAAACAAATCGTTCTTGTAGTTTCTGAAACGCTCATCTGTATCTATCAAAACCTCCAAACCTGAAAAATGACGAGACTGAATTATGAGAATCTATTTTAACTGAAATAATAACCGAAAAACCTAACTAATTGTTGGAGGAAAGTGAGGGGGGGGGGACCTTGGAGAGCAATGGAGAGAATGGTATCGACATCGATGTCGGCGGCTTCTTTGGGATCGTAGAGAATGGAAGGGCGAGTGAAAGGGCGCTTGAGAGGCTGAGAGTCTCCTGGTACGAACGATTTTATGACTTGTAACTGCGCGGCTAGAGAGGTCATCGCCATTGAAGAGGGTTTTGGAGTTTGCCGGAGAAGTGAGAAAGCGGAGACAGAGAGAGAGAGAGAGAGAGAAGCGGTCTCTGGTTTTTGTATTTATGTTGTGTGTGCGTGGGAGGGAGCACTTAAACCCTAAACTTACACGAAAGAAAGGTGGAGGGTTTTGTTTGTTTTATTGCCAGGTATATGCCCAGTGGGTCGGGTCTACTATGCCCGAGCTGTCAAACGGTCTTTTTTCTTCTTCTTTTTTCTCTCTTTTTTACTTTGGCATTAAAAGATCAAAAGGTCGCATAATTTTATATATTTTATTTATATAGTATTTCACAAATCAATCTTCTAAAAGGTATTTGTTAACTTTTCACTTAAAAATGAATCTTTTTAATATCACAATTAAGGTAGTAAACTGTGTTTGTGAGTGACTACTTATAACTTTTTATCTATTACTGGCAATTAGCCTCATTTTGTGGCAAAAATTGTGTCCACATTGTTTCTCTTTTAAAAATATGGCTCGATTTTGGATCATGTGGTTTTTTTTTTTCTTTTTGGGGAAAAACTTGGATTTAAAAATAAATAAATAAATACTTAGAGATGGCATGGCTTAACCAACATGGGAAAGTCTATGAACATATAATCTATCACAACTTGCACATGTCTTTTTTTTTTTAGAAAACTTGCACATGTATTAAGTGTTGTTTGGAGTACTTTTTACTAAGTTACCGTTGTTGATCTATATGTTAATGATGTAATATAATAAGAAGTTGACACATGTGCAAATTGTGGCAATGTGTGATTTTAAAAGACTACCAAGTAGTCACTTTAGGGGCATAAAAGTTACTATCTTACAAATTATGTAAAAAATTACAATTCTCTGCAAAATTAGTGCTAAGAATTATGCCACTAGATATTTGTATGTTTATGAACATTTAAGGTACACTGAATGTAGATTACATTAGGAATAGTAATATTTATTACTGGGAATAGAAGACATCGTAATGGAATAACTATTACTATTCATAAGTTTGGTTGTTACATATGGAAAGCTTGTAAAAGATGATGTATAAGGAAACTTTATATTTTTTTAAATATATTAATTTTAAAACTTATTATATATACTAAGAAATAGCTATTACATCTATTTTAATGAGGAATAGCTATTCTTCAATTTAAAGAATAGTCATTCCAATGTAATAACTAATCCATGTAATAAAGATGCAACCAAATGACCGAATTGCTATTACATATGAATAATCATTCCATTACAAGAGCTATTACAACATACCAAACGTACCCTTAAAGACTGTTTTTAGCCGTTTGTTATCAACTATAACACTTTATCAGTGGATTTTGATGGTCTATATATTGCTTATACTTTCATTATTCACCCTAATGAAAATTTTCAAAAATGTTAGTAGCCTTGTGAGTCTTCTTCAAAATTTCTATTTATAAAACCCAATAGGCCTAGTTTTATTGAATAAGTATGCAATAATTTGATATTCTCAAAAAAATACTTAATATTCAAGTGTGGGAACATGTGTGTGTTAAAATACTTAATATTCTAAAAAAATAAATAAATAAAATAAATAAATAAATAAATAACCTCGAGTGTGGGAGCAAATATTGTTTAAGGAAAAAGGATTTCATTGTGCTTCCAAGCCATTGAAGTTTCCTTGTTTGTTCATTAAATTTTTGTTCTTTCTTCCATTGTTGCCATTTTATCCCCATTATAAGCCCCATATCAGAGAGCCCAACCTCACTTCATATTTGTCCATTATTGAAGACCCTTACTGAAGTTGATGGGGTCTAAGTCAAGGACATTCAGAAGTATGCTACAAATTTCATGGGGCATAGCTGAAAAATTGAATCACCATTTGATTTTAGATTAAGAATTGACTACTATCACTCTTTTCAAAGCATCATCTTCTAACATCATAAATGGATTTTTTTAATTATATATTGGGTCAAATCTTTGCTTTTATAGATGATTAAATCATGATGTGAATTTCAAATCTATAATTTATATAGAAAGCCAAAGATATTTGACTTTTGGTTTATCTCATATTATTTTGCGTAGGAAATTTTTAAGGTCTCATAATTATAAATATTGTTTATTATTATATATTTTTAATTAATTACATTTAAACTCTCTTTTAAAATCTTATCAAATAATATTTTATTTAAATAGTAGAGTATAAAATTTCATCTACAAACACTAACATAATAAATACCTATTAATATTTATCATAATTATTAAATTTGATATTTAAAAATAAAAATAAAAGAGTGATAAAATTATATTTTACTAATGAATATCAAATTGAAAAATTCCCCGCAATGCTTCTGATGCTGATATATATATATATATATATATATATCTACAGTCAAGAAATGTTTCTATTTCATCTTTTTCTACTATAGATTCTGTTCCATTATCTGAATTGCAGACCCCATTTTCTTCCAAAACAGCAGTAACATGATCTGTACCTTTACTGATGTACATATAACATTATTTGCTGGCCTTTGACTGATTACACCATTCAACATTTCAGCACAAAGAGGTCATCTTCCCGTCTTCTGTAAGTTGGAAAGCCTTGGTCATCAATGATGATTTCACGAGCAAAATATTTTTTAAAAAAAAATCATTTGATATTTTTAATTATAATTGAATATACTTAATCAAATGATAACATATTACAAATTTACAATTACTTAAATATTTTAATTTTGCTTATAAATTACAAACAATATATGTTAATCATGATAACCTTTTAATAGGACTAATCACGGATTCTTACTTGAATAGAACAATATACTTTGAGAATGAGAACAAGGGAAACCATGATGGTAAAAGTGCCTCCTCATGCTTAAAATAATGTCTATCCCTATTGAAAACCAAAATAATAATAATAATAATAATAATAATAATAATAAAATTTACCATTAATTTCCCAAAAGAAAAAAGCTCAGTGGCCCTAAACACTAACATTAATTTTAGAGTGTTAATGTTAAGGAATAGAAACATCAAAGATGTACAAGTACCAGCTACATGTTATCATTAACATATTCAATTCCACGATTTAATCTAACCAAAGACTTCACATGTCCAAATTCATTAAAAACCATTTTCAATACAAGAATCTAGGTAAGTTTAACCATTTGACTATCAAAATTCATGGGTTTCTAAATAAATAAATAAAAAAACTATCAAAATTCATGTATATTCATTTAAAAAGTCTAAAAACACATTATTATCATTTATTGTAATTTAATATGATCCTATGAATCTTTAAAAATCATTTTATTATAAACAGCGAATGAAACATTAGAACACTATTTCAAACAAACAAAAATTATGAATACTTTAATCTTCCTAATGACATGTTGGTGGAAATATTTTCAAAGGTAGGAAATGATTCAGCAACACTACTAGTGCATGGGGATTCTTTGCTTCATAACATGAAAAAATTCAGTTTTTTTGCTTTGTCATCTAGTAGGATTAGGTGATTGAAATATGGAGTGAGTCGAATTCTTTGGAGGACCAATCTGTTTTATGTTAATTCGTTGAAGTTTTTGCAGTTGATTAAGAAAAATGAAAGAATTGAATTAATAGATTGCATAACTTATATAGAGGGAAATAAATTAGTATATATACATTGAAAATGTTGTTTTTGTTATACCTTAAATTGATATTTCCCAATAGTGTTGCTGAATCATTTCCAACCTTTGAAAATATTTCCACCAACATGTCATTAGGAAGATTTTGTAAAGTATTCATAATTTTTGTTTGTTTGAAATAGTGTTCTAATATTTCATTCGCTATTTATAATAAAATGATTTTTAAAGATTCATAAAATCATATTAAATTACAATAAATGATAATAATGTGTTTTTAGATTTTTTAAATGAATATACATGAATTTTGATATTCAAATGGTTAAACTTATCCAGATTCTTGTATTGAAAATGGTTCTTAATGAATTTGGACGTGTGAAGTGTTTGGTTAGATCAAATCGTGGAATTGAATATGTTAATGATAACATGTAGCAGGTACTTGTTCATCTTTGATGTTTCTATTCCTTAACATTAACACTCTAAAGTTAGTGTTAGTGTTTAGGTCCACTGAACTTTTTTCTTTTGGGAAATTAGTGGTAGATTCTTGCATGACAACTTACAAAGTTCATGGCACTTGTCAAGAGAAACGATTTCAAACTAAATGCATCTAATTACAAGCTCCACACTTCACCAATAATCACTATTCTTTAAAACTGTTTTATTTAAATGAAAAGTTTTATATTGAATAAAAAATTTATTGGCCTATAAACTCAACCTATTATATATTTTTTGATAAATTCAAACTATTATATCTTAATTGCATTCATCGGCAACACTCGAATGTAAAGAACCCTATAAATCATAGTTTTACATCCACATCCAATTAGTAGGAGCTCTTTTTGGAATGTTATAGCTATAGGTGTAGGCATTGGAAGTCTAGTCTAATAGGGAGGGTGATGGTTTTGATTGTTCTTGTGTTAATTATAATGGAAATTAAGCACTGGATCTAGATTCTAGCCTTCCATCTTCACCTGTCTTTCACCCTCATGAAAAACAAGAACGTAAAGCCGAGTTAAAAATGGAAAAATCAAAAACCCAATGTACAAATAAATGTGAACAACACTTCAAGCTCGAAACAAAAGCATTTTGGCTTTACATTCTGGTCTTCATGATCTCGAGGATCGACCATACTTAGATTTTATCCATGATTTAACTAAGTTCATGAGTAACACATTTGGCTATGGTTTAATATTCGTACTCCCCCACCCACCTCTCCCCCCATCTTTTATGTGCACGTCTATATTTATTACTATGAAAAGAATATGATTTGACAATTTCTTATATTAATTATCTATATCTATAGTTTTATAAGTCCGTTTGAGATCAGCTTATTTAGTTAAAACTGAAATTTTTTTTACTAAAAGTACTGTAAATAAAGTTAAAAGGTAATTGAAATAGTACAGTGGAACTTATGAATAGTACCAAAAAGTGCAATGAGACCCATAAATAGTAGAAAAATAAGCTAAATAGTAAAAAAAACTGGTTTTTTATGCCAAACGCAACCTATATCTATATTATCTATAACTATAATTAGATTCCCTTCTTTGGACTTTCAATTTTCAAATACACATTCAAAATCATATAAAAAAGCACATTAAAAAATTGTTTAACTCACAATTCATTTCAATTCAATGTCTGTATTCTATTTAAATTCAAATACTAGGCCTTAGCCTATTGCTCCTTTAAAAAAAAAGTTTTTTATCCTTATCCTTATCTCAATCTTTTCTCTATATCTCTGTAGGGATAATGACCCAAAATCATATATTGGACCTTAGATTCCATTCGAGGACGTTGAATGATCTGAGGAGAGACAAATAGTTATCAAGGGTTCCAATTTAAAGTCTCATAACTAAGGGACAAGTGGAAGGCAATCCGAGGAGAAACTCCTCCTTGAATATGATGAATACAGCTCAAATATGTACCCCAGCAATTAGAGTGACCCTCCAAGAAGTTTCAATGATAAGGACATGCCTCATGAACATACGAGAATGAAGGAAATCCAAAAATATCTAAGGGAAAGCTGCCACCACCGCATTAAATGCACTGCAGCTACTTTTTTGGCCACATTTATGTGGAGAAGTCCTCTGAACAGTGCTGTCTGGGTTACCACAACTCACAGAAAACCAAAAAAGGTGTCTGATGGGACAAGTACTCAAGTAAGGGCTCAAATGATCAACAAGTGTAGGATAAAGATGGTCCAAAGGGAGATATATAATATGAAAGACCCTCCATGAGAAGGGAATCGGAAAATAAGGAGAGAGAACACTGTAACAATCTAAATTGTTCTTGTATTCAATTGTAACCAATTTATATAAGTTAGACTCCTCGGACGGTGAAGTCATTAAGCTTTACCTTCTTTATTCTTGCTTGATCATCTTCCAAACTCATACTAGTTGTTGTCAAATTTATTAGGGCTTAGTTCTTCGACCTACTCTCTACAAATTTATTATATTGGGCTCATTGGGCCAAGATCCCACACATTTTGGGCTTGGGCTGTAAACCGTGTCCTTACAATCGGTGCCGTCTAGGGGAAGAACTTGCGTGATAGTGAAAATCGACCATCTAAAGAAGAAATTACACCATGCACAACGAAAACGAACTCCCACCCCATCTGATTCTTCTTCCGACGATGAGAAGGATAGCAGATATCGACGCAGATCAAGGACTTCTCCTAATGAATCCTTCTCATATGAAGAGGAGCACCACAATGAACGCAAATGCAAGAGCCCAACTCCCAGAGGGTTAGGAAATGATGTGATAAGCAAAGCCTTAGACCAGATTTCTAGGTCACCCTTCACACATAGAATTGAAAGGGCAACTCTTCCATGACATTTCCATCAACCAACATTCACCATCTACAACGGGCGAACGGACCCGGTGGAGTATGTGAGCCATTTCAGTAAAAAAATTGCTGTTTATTCTAAGGACGAAGCCTTGATGTGCAAGGTGTTCCCATCCAATTAGGGACCCGTGGCGATGAGATGGTTTGATGGCCTAAGGACAGATTCTATAGATTCCTTCAAGGAGCTCACTCGGGCATTTGGCTCTTGTTTTATCACATGTACCAGGGTCCTCGGCCCTTAGACTCCCTACTATCTTTGTCCATGCGAGAAGGGGAGACCCTAAAAATATACTCGGACAGGTACTGGGAGATGTACAACGAGATAGATGGTAACTTTGATGACGTCGCCATCAGCACTTTCAAGAGCGGCCTCCCAACCAAGCATGGTTTAAGGAAGTCCCTAATAGGAAAACCTGTCACCAGCCTGTGCCAACTCATGGACCAGATTGACAAGTATAAAAGGGTTGTGGAAGACCAGTAACTGGGCAAAGGCAAGGCTAAGGTTATCCCTCAGGAGAGGAGGGATTTCAGGTTAAACTGATTCAATAACAACCGACCTCGGAGAGATTTTGTTGGACAATCGGGGTCTACCAACACCCAAACCGTTAACACAGTATTCCGAGAACCAGAGCATCAGGTTCTAGAGAAGATTAAGAATGAGTCATTCTTCAAATGGTCGAACAAGATAGCTAGAAACCCCATGAGACGCAACCAGAGTCTTTATTACCAATATCATCAGGACCAAGGGCACACTACGGAAGACTGCAGAAATTTGTGGGACCACCTGGACCAGTTGGTCCGAGAAGGGAAGTTGAAGTAGCTGCTGCACCATTCTAGTGGCCAAGCGGGGCAGACAGGTTCGGATCCCCAGAGATATGCTTTTTAGAGACCTCTTCTGGGAAAGATCAATGTCATCTTCGCCGCCCCCAGTAGGACCGGTTCTTGTCCCTCCAGAGTGATGTTTGTAACTCGAATATCCACCGAAGACAGTAATTTAAAGCCAAAAAGAGCCAAAATAGAGACCCCACTGGTTCTGGGTTTCTTGGCCGACGATAAGATCGGAACTATCCAACCCCATGACAATACTTTGGTGGTCACACTTAGAATAGGGGGATATGACGTGAAGAGAGTGTTGGTAGATCAGGGAAGTGCTATCGAGATAGTGTACTCCGACCTGTACAAGGGGCTGAATTTGAAACTCGAGGACCTAACGGCGTATGATTCCCTTCTAGTGAGTTTCAAGGGGAAAACTATTACTCCAAGAAGTCAGATTAGATTGCCCATACAGACCGGTTCAGACCTGGTGGAAGTGGACTTTATTGTAGTGGACGCTTATTCATCTTACACGGCTATTGTGACTAGACCTTGGCTTCATGCCTTAGAAGCCGTTTCTTCTAACATGCACCAGAAGGTGAAGTATCCATCTGATGGCCAGGTTAAAGAACTTGTGGGGAATTAGTCCATGGCTAGGCAGTGTATGGTGGCTGCCATCTTACATAGGCCTGACGTTAAGTCCTCAGCCTTTGCTGAAAGGGACTTATAACAATCAAGAACTCCGATATTGCCTGACAATGGATCAACCAAGGAAGCAAAGTGCGAAGATCTAGAAAAGGTTGCTATTGGCGATGATCTGGAGAAGTTCTTTCAGGTCGACTCCTAGCTACCTCCCTAAGAGAGAGAAGAGCTAATCAAATTCCTGAGAAAAAAAGGTGGATGTATTCGTGTGGAGTGCTTATGAAGCTCCGGCGGTGGACCCAAATTTCATTTGCCATCATTTGAATGTCAATTCATCTGTTACCCTCAAAAAACAACCTCCTCGGCACTCATCTAGAGATCATTTTGATGCTGTGAAAGATGAGGTGACAAAACTTAAGCAGGCAGAGGCTATCAAGGAAGTTTTCTACCCTGAATGGCTGACCAATACTGTGGTAGTGAAGAAAAAGAATGGGAAATGGCGAGTATGAGTGGACTTCACGGATTTAAACAAAGCTTGCCTAAAAGATCCCTTCCCTATGTCTCGAATAAACCAGCTGATGGATGCCACTGTTGGCCATCCTCGAATGAGTTTCTTAGATGTCTTTCAAGGATACCATCAAATAACACTAGCCTTGGATGATCAGGAGAAGACAGCCTTGTCACTCCCACTAAAAACTACCATTAAGTAATGCCCTTTGGCTTGAAAAATGCGGGATCTACCTACTAAAGGATGATGACCAAGATGTTTGAGTCGCAATTGGACAAGAGTATTGAGGTCTATATAGACGATATGGTGGTAAAGAGTAAGGTGGTGTCCGAACACGTGGGAGACCTCGGAAACATTTTTGAAATTCTGAGGAAACACAAGTAACACCTTAACATTCCAAGTGCTCTTTTGGTGTAGGATCAAGCAAGTTTTTGGACTATATGGTGACTCATCGGGAGATCAAGGTTAATCCCGACCAGATTAAGGCAATAAATAATCTACAACCACCTCAGAATCCAAAGGAAGTTCAGAAACTAACCAGAATGACTGCTGCCTTGAACTGGTTTATCTCCCGATCCATGGATAGATGCAGACCCTTCTTCCTGTTGATAAATAAATTGAAGGGATTTAAGTGGACCAAGGAATGCGCTTTAGCCTTCCAATAGCTTAAGGAATATCTCTCTTATCCACCTATCATGTCCAGCCCTGAGGTTGATGAAATTCTATTTGCTTACATCGCTGTGGCCCCTCATGTTGTGAGTTTAGTGTTGATACGAGTTGACAGTGGCATACAACGGCTAGTTTACTATGTGGGCAAGTCACTACATGAGGCCGAGGTTCGTTACCTACCACTGGAGAAAGCCATCCTGGCAGTAGTGCATGGTATACGAAAGCTTCCCCATTACTTCCAAGCACATACAGTTGTCATCCCAACTCAGCTTCCATTCAAGGCCATACTTCGAAGTGCTTATTACACGGGGAGGATTGCTAAATGAGGCACAGTTTTAGGGGCTTTTGACATCAAATACATGCCTTGTACCTCTATCAAGGGTCAAGTCCTTGCGGACCTGGTGGCCGAGTTCGCGGAATCCCCGTTAAAAGAAATAGCAGCAACGCAGAACATGGATAGAAAATTGGTTGGCACAATCTCCCTGCAAGAACCTTTATTTTGGAAGGTATACGTTGATGGTGTGGCAAATCAAAAGGGTTCTGGAGTGGGACTAGTTCTAGTTTCACCTGAAAAACTCATCATTAAGATTGGGCTTTTCGGCCACAAATAATGAGGTTGAATATGAAATTTTGCTAAAGGGAATGTCCATGGTTCAAAGAATGAGAGGAAAGGTAGTAAAGATGTTCTCGGACTTGAGACTAGTCGTCGGCCAGGTGAAGGGCAAACTAGAAGTAAGAAATGAGAGAATGGAAGGATATTTAACTCAGGTTAGGCATTTGCAATCAGGATTTGAATCCTTCGGCCTACTGCACGTCCCCAGGAGTGGAAACATACACGTCAATTCCTTAGCCACGCTTGCAACCTCCTCGACGCAGAGCTTACCTCGGGTTATCCTTATAGAAGACTTGTACAAACCCGCGGAGGTAAAGGGAAAAGTGGTTCATGTTCACCAAGTCAGAGTAGGGCCCAGTTGGATGGATCCCATAGTACTATACCTAAGAGAGGACATCTTGCTGGAAGACAAATCAAAAGCTGATAAGGTAAGGAGAAATGCGCCCCGTTTCTAGCTGTTTGAGGACCAAAAATTGTTCAAATGCTCTTTTTCTGGGCATATCTATTCTGCATCCACCCTGAGGCATTAGAGCTACTTCTTGAGGAGTTACATGAAGGGATTTATGGAAGCCACACAGGAGGTATGTATTTGTCTCACAAAGCCATCACTCAGGGCTACTGGAGGCCAAATATGCAGAAAGAAGCACAAGGGTATGTGAAGAAGTGCGATCAATGCCAAAGATTTACACTAAACATACATCAGTCAGGAGGAGTTCTTAACCCCCTATCCAGCCATTGGCCATTTACTCAATGGGGCTTAAATATAGTTGGTCATTTCCCCAAAGCAGCAGGGAACAAGAGGTATTTGTTGATCGGCATTGACTATTACTAAGTGGGTTGAAGCTGAGCCCTTGGCGAACATCAGAGACATGGATGCCAAGATGTTTGTTTGGAAAAACATTGCCACTTGGTTTGAGGTCCCTCACACCCTCATCTCGGACAATGGCCTTCAGTTTGATGGTAAATCCTTCAGGAGTTACTGCTATGAATTGGGAATTACGAATAGATATTCTATCCCAGCTTATTCCCAGGGGAATGGACAAGCAGAGGCTGTTAACAAGGTCATAGTGAATGGACTCAAGAAGAGTTTGGATGATGCGAAGGGAAAGTGGGTGGAAGAACTGCCATATGTCCTGTGGACGTATCGAACCACACCTTGCAGATCAATAAGGGAGACTTCCTTTTCAATGACTTATGGAGCCGAGGCTATTATTCCTTTACAAACGGCCTTCCCAACGCTAAAGACCAGCTCATTCAATCTGAGCAGTAACAATGAGTTGTTAGAAAATAGTTTAGACTTTATTGAAGAAAGAAGAAAAAGTGCAATGGTCCAATTAGCATACTACCAACACAAACTCAAGCAAGGTTTTGTTGCCAATGTAAAGCTGAGGCTATTAGTGCCTGGTGACTTGGTTTTGAGGAAAGTTCTGGGCACTGCAAAGAACCCAGCATGGGAAAAGTTAGGGCCCAACTGGGAAGGACCATATCGCATCACCTCGGTGGTTGGTATAGGAGCATACTTTCTTGAAGATCTAGATGAACATGTAATACCACACCTGTGGAATGTAAATAACCTGAAAATGTATTATTATTAATGAAAGTCCCTTTTTGTCAACATGTTCATTTATTAAAGGCATTATACTTCCTATTATTCAGTCTTTATAAGTGTTAAACAGATCCCAAGGCATGTCAGGTCTCTCGGACCACATACTTGGGTGAAATTAACCTCCACTGGCATCTTTATAAGAGTTAAACAGATCCCAAGGCATGTCAGGTCTCTCGGACCACATACTTGAGTGAAATTAACACTTTACTACGACATCTTTATAAGTGTTTAAACAGAACCTTAGTCATGCCTGAGTCCTCAGACCAGATGTTTTGGGGAAATTAACACTTTACAACATCTTTATAAGTGTTTAAATAGAATCTTAGTCATGCCTGAGTCTCCGGACCAGATGCTTTGGGGAAATTAACACTCTACGACATCTTTATAAGTGTTTAAACAGAACCTTAGTCATGCCTGACTCCTCGGACTAGATACTTTGAGGAAATTAACACTTTACGACATCTTTATAAGTGCTTAAACAGAACCTAAGTTATATTAGGTTCCTTGGAAAAATTAACACTCAATAACATCTATGTGCACTCCACAAAGTGTCAAAACCAATTCGAAATTACATTCAACTCCTTGGATGGTTGGCTTTGAGCAAGCTAAAGTCCCTACTTATTTATCCAAACATTGGGTTGAATGAAGAATATCCCCCCATTTTTTTTTTATTCTTTACAGAACATATTACTTATCTCCCTTGGATTTAGTTTTCATTGCAAAAAGGTCAATTCACAATACAAGTATGTGGTCAACTCTTATATGGCTGGTACTTAATTAGATTGATTCAATTGTTAGCAGCATATTATTGTCTATTTTTATCAAGTATAAAGTAGCAACAACACAACACTATTTATGATGGTGGTAATCTTCAAAGCATATAAAGTAAAAGTGCCTACTTATTTATCCAAACGTTGGGTTGAATGAAGAATATCTCCCCATTTTTTTTTTATTCTTTACAAAACATATTACTTATCTCCCTTGGATTTAGTTTTCATTGCAAAAAAGTCAATTCACAATACGAGTATGTGGTCAACTCTTATATGGCTGGTACTTAATTAGATTGATTCAATTGTTAGCAGCGTATTATTGTCTATTTTTATCAAGTATAAAGTAGCAACGACACAACACTATTTATGATGGTGGTAATCTTCAAAGCATATAAAGTAAAAGTGCAAGGGATTTCCAAGAAAAAAAAAGCATTTCTATTAAATAAGAAGAGTACATTACATTAGTGACAAAGTGTCACTAAAAAAAAAAAAAAAAAAAAAAAAAAAAAAAAAAAAAAAAACACACACACACACACACACAACTACAGAAAAATCCTAAGTACTAAGCCTTAGCCTTGGGAGCATGAGGGTCTTCTTGCTGGCCTGGCCGAGAGGTAAGAGCATCCTTGGCCTTAGTATCAGCTTCTTTAGTCTTGGCCTCTGCTTCTTTTGTCTTAGCTACAGCTTCCTTACCCTTGGCAGGGTCTTTGACCTCAGAGTAGGACTTTTTCTCCTTACCCTTGCCTTGGTCTTTGGCCCCCTTGGCCCCTTGATCTTGGTCACCAGCTTGGTTGGATCCCTTTCGAGCCTCGGGAAGAGGGAGAGCAGCTTGAGTAGTCAGAGGCTGCTCTAAGGACTTAGGAGTAGTGGCAGAGGGAGGTGGAAGGCCGCTCGAGATCTCACGGATATCAGGGTGATAATAGGTTTTTCCTTGCCGTCTCCACTCCAAGTCTGTAGGAACTCCTGCAATGTTAAGGGCATCTACCCATGTGGCATCGCTGTAGTCCCTGCATGCCTCGGCCAGCTCCTCAGTCAGCCTGGCTTGTGTTTCCTCTACGCCAAGGGTGTAGGCTGCTTGTTTCTCGACCTCCACTGCCTCCTTGGCCAGCTGAGTTGCGTCTCTGACCTTCTACAACTCCGCCCTCAGATCCAGTGCAAGTTGCCTAGAAGTGGCCAGCTCTATCTCTATTTGATAAAGTAACTGGTGCTGGTCCTCGACTTGAGTCTCAGCAATCTTTAGACCGGCCAAAGCACTATTTCGATCCCTCTCCGATGCAGTCAACTTGGTGGCCAGGTCTTTATTCTCCTCCTTTGTGGCCCCCAAAGCCTTCTCGGCATTGAGGTGGAGGTTGGCCTCATTCTTGGCATCATTCCTAGCTCCGTTGACCCATTCCTCGGCCACATAAACCTCCTGGGTAATCTGCATAAGAACAATATTGTAATCCCATGTAAACATACGAGAAAGCATATTAGTACTAAAACGAGTAAAAAGAATGAGAATGTGGACTTACCAGAGCAAGGTCCCTTTTTAGGGATAAGAAAAGGTCATGCTGCTTCAGTTTCCTCAAGGCATCCATGTCCTTGGGTAGGAGGAGTGGCTGCTCTAAGGCCTTAGCCACATGCGCAGAGTGACCTCTCTAATACTCCCTAACGGAGGTGTTCCACAGAATGACGGCCCCGTCTACTTCTAGCCTAGGCGACCAAGCACGCTGTTGTAGGTACACCTTGGCTATTGTTTTGCTCTTCTTTATTGTCCACGGATGAGGACCTCCTGTCCTTTGGATCCTTGACAGTCTTTTGTTGTTTCATGCCTTTCTGAGGGGCAACTCCCCCTCCTCAATCTCTTGTATTGGCCTTTTATTTTTTAGATCTCTCATCCCGTGCAGGCCGGGATCAGTAGGGAAAGGAGGGGGAGGGGGAGGAAGAGTTGGAGGAACTTAGGACTTGGGTACTTCTTGTGAAGTGGCTCCCTTGTTCCTAGAGGCCATGAGGTCTCGCAAACTTCTCCCCTGGTTTAAAGCCATTTCCTCTTCCTCGGAGCTAGAGTCAATCTGGGCAATCACAAGTCCCAAAGTATTAGCTGCAGAGAATCTGTCAATATCAGCCTCGGATTCCGAGAGCTCTACCGGCCCACCTAGAACTTCACCTTCGTCCTCAAGGTGAAACTGGTCTATCTCGGCTGAGAGGGATAAGTATGGAGAATATGTCCTTTCTCTTGGAGCAGCTACTTCCTGGGGAACACACTGGATGGGCAACTCAATGGGTGGAAGATCTCTCCGAGCTAGAAACCCTGACTTGGAGACGTCTATTCGGTTCAATCGAGGATCGCCAGTCCTTATTGCTTGGCCTGCATCCTGGAATATACGAGATAGAGGCTCGTAATCCAAAATCAAAGGAGCAGCCTGTAATTGTCCATCCTCACTTACGAATATCTCAGATCTCCGTAATTTGTTGAGGGCCGGTACGTTGACCAAACTTAGTCTCGGAGTGACGTGGTTTTTGTCTGCAGAAAAGCATCCGAGGAGAAAACGATGGTTAGATTAACAAAAACTATCATCCAAGAAGACGAAATATCAAGGAAACTAAACTATGGGACTTAATCCTAAGGCACCCCACCTGGCTCTCCTGCCCGAGTTGGGCAGTGCAAACCATCATGCCATTCCCCGGAGACTAGGAGGTAATTGTTCTTCATGCTTTTGTTTGACTTGGGAAGGCACGATATCAGTCTGACGATGTCGGACTGGGATTTTAGATAATATCCCGCACCGGCAAGCTTGTGACACTCGCACATGTGAATCACATCAAACCACGTGAGCCCCAAGCCTATCTACTCATTGAGAGTGTCTACGCAGCCCAAAACCCTAAATAGGTTAGGGGCGCACTGATGTGGAGTCAGTCTGTGGTTAATCAAGTAATCCTTAGTTACCCTACCCATGGGAAACGTCATTTCTCCCTCTAAGAAAGCAATCATAGGAATGACGACTTCACCCACTTCTCTATCGGTGAGAATTCGGTTTGGGGCACGATATTGTAGGGCTACTCCCTGCGAAATATGGTATTTGGCCCTGAAACCCTCCATACCGGTCGGAGAGTCTACTAAGTGTTTGAACCTACCCATCTAAGTAAACGCAAATGACGCTAAAAAAGTCTTTCGAAAGAAAAGAGGGCTGAGGAGAAAACGGCCTAAAAGAAAAATGAAAACTTATGGGAAGTGAATGAGTGACATTGTAGAGAGTTCTTGAGAATTTGTGAGTTCTGGAGAGTTTGAGAGTTCTTAAGAGTTTGAGAATTCTTGAAAGTTTTTGCAAAATGAGAAAAAAGGAGTCCTTCAGGCGCCTTTTATAGGAGGAGAAGTTGAATGGGAGTTATCCTGCTCAAATTTCGAAGAAAAAGGTCCATCGTTGGATCTGCGCCTCACTGTCAGATCTGGGGAACAAAGCACCGCCTGGAGCAATCAATGGCACCTCGCGAACTTCGAAACGTCAACAGCAATTATGGGGCGCGTAAAAACGGCACTCCTGTACGTGTGAATCAAGGAATCAATTGGTCAATGTCCCTTAAAACTCAAAACCCCACTTTTTCTCCTCGGATGAGAGGGAAAAATCGAAGTTTTAAGGGGTTATTGTAGGGATAATGGCCCAAAATCATATATTGGGCCTTGGGCTCCGTCCGAGGACGTTGAATGATCCGAGGAGAGACAAATAGTTATTAGGGGTTCCAATTTAAAGTCTCATAACTAAGGGACAAGTGGAAGGCGATCCGAGGAGGAACTCCTTCTCGGATATGATGAATGCAGCTCAAGTATGTACCCCAGCAATTAGAGTGACCTTCCAAGAAGCTCCAATGATAGGGACATGCCTTATGAACATACGAGAATGAAGGAAACCCAAAAATATTTAAGGGAAAGCTGCCACCATTACATTAAATGCACTGCAGCTACTTTTTTGGCCGCATTTATGTGAAAAAGACCTTTGAATAGTGCTGTATGGGCTACCATAACTCATAGAAAACCAAAGAGGGTGTCTGATGGAACAAGTACTCAAGTAAGGGCTCAGATGATCAACAACTGTAAGATGAAGATGGTCCAAAGGGAGATATATAATGTGAAAGACCCTCTATGAGAAGGGGATCAGAAAATAAGGAGAGAGAACACTGTAGCAATCTAAATTGTTCTTGTATTCAATTGTAATCAATTTATATAAGTTGGACCTTCTCAGACGGTGAAGTCATTTAGCTTTACCTTCTTTATTCTTGCTTGATCATCTTCCAAACTCATACTAGCCGTTGTCAAATTCATTAGGGCCTAGTTCTTCGACCCACTCTCTACAAATTTATTATGTTGAGCTCATTGGACCAAGATCCCACACATTTTGGGCTTGGGCTGTAAACCATGTCCCTACAATCTCTATATAGAAATAGATTCCTACAAATACAATCGAACACACACATGTTGATCACCTTTTAATTGAATTCAAATTTCTTAATCCCTCACCCTTATCTAAACAAAAAAGTAAAAGAAAAAAGAAATATATATATATATATATATATATATAAATCAATTAGAAACAAATGTTATAAAAAATAAAATAAAAAATCCCTATCTTCAAATTTCTTATTTGAATTCAACACCTATTTTATTTAAATTCAAATTTCTTACCCCCCCCCCCCAATCTGATCATCCATTACAAGCTTTAAAATCCATGCTCTATTTGTATATATATCACGTTTCAGTTTTTATTTTTTTCAGACCGACTTTGAATTCCTCAATTTCTTTTTCAAATCATCACTATCTCTTCATTAAGAAATGTACATCTCATTTGATATTGTTTTAATTATAAATTTGTATTTTTCATTGTATTTTCCTTTTCGTTGAAATAATCTCATATTTGATTTAGGGTGTGTTTGGATAGAACTTATTTTGCTGAAACTGAAAACTGAAAACACTGTAGCAAAATAATTTTTAAATGTGTGAATAGTACTGTGGGACCCATTTTTAATGAAAAAATTGATAAAAAATGAAATTTGTGGGTCCGTGAACAGTGCATATATGCATTGTTTACTGCAGAAAGTCAACATTTGCGGTTACTGTTCATTGAACAGTAACCACAATACTCCAAAACGCGTGAAAAAAAAAAAAAAAAAAAAGAAGAAGAACAAAACGCAGCTCCAAACGCAGAAACTGAATACAAACACACACTTAATCTCCTATTATCTACTTTTTTCTCATAACTTTTATCTCTCTTTTCCAGGTTCTTCCCACTATTCACTACAAAAAACTAGGTTTATAGTGATGCTTGTCAAACGCCATTATAGATCCCTTTGGATTATAGTGGCGTTTATGAACGTCACTATTGTACCGTGACTATAGATCTACAATGTTGTTTTACAGAAATGCCACTATAGGTCATACCTTATAGTGGCGTTCATAAAATGTTGCTATAGGCCATTTTTTTTTTAATATTTTAAATAGGCTATAGTAGCGTTGTATAAATGCCACTATAGGGTATGAACCTGCCATTTGTTTGTTGTTTTAACAAAAAGTGAGATAGAGAAGATTATAGGTCTGTTTGGTAATATTATTTGAACAATAGTTTTCGTTACTTAAACAATATAACACGTATTTTCATAACATTTTTTCACCCACACGTATTTTCACAATACTTAAACAACGTTATTAGAAATCTCTTACTAAAAACACTCAAGATTTAAAAAAAAAAAAACCATTTTCTTTATTTTTGTTCTTTTAATTAATCTTTTTAGTTTTATTTTTTCTGACATAGATTTTGTTTTAAATTAAAATGCCTAGGTGGCTTTTAAAATATTTAAATATTTAGTTTTATATTATTATATTAGCCACGTGTGCGCTAATAATGCAAATCACTTGCCATGTAGGCATTTTCCATGAATGAGTTAACGATAGAGACCAAATTAACTGCAACTTGAAAATAACAGGAATCAAATTGACTGTTACTAAAATGTAAGGACCAAATTGACTATGATCCCAAAATATAGGGACCAAAATGGTATTTTTGGCCAATTATTTAATCTGCTTTCCCTTACGCTATGTTTGTTTCGATGGAAAACTTTGTATAAAGATAGTTTTCTGTATTTTTTAGTGTTTAGTAGCATAAGAAAAAATGAGTCAAAGAAAAACTATTTTTAGTCAACATAAAAAATATAGCTTATTTTTAAAGATTGTTTTCCAACTCATTTAAGGTTGCTATCAAATATAGGAAAATAAGATAATTTTATAAAAAATGCTTTTTGGAAAATGACTCAAGGGCTGTTAGGTATTGTATTTTGAATAACAATTTTCAGTGTTTAAACAATAAATCACTTATTTTCATATACTTTTTCACTCACACGTTTAAAAAAAATACAAATAATATTACTAGAACAATATTACCAAACAAACCCTCATTTTCTAGAAAATATGTTACTAAAACAAACATAGCGTTGCTGTCCCCAGGATTAAAAGTGTATATATATATATATATATATATATTTTGGGGAGAAAGTTTTAAAGGTGTAATTTCATGAGCAAAAAACCACATTCCAAGTTCCCGAGGCTCAACCGATCAACCATATTCCCATTCATTCATAGATCTACACAAAAAAACACACTCTCACTCTCAATCTCTGGTAGCAATGAGCCAAATCCACTACGAATGAACCCAAATGTAATGTACATAGAAATAGAATTAGGAATTAGGAATAGCAATTGGTCTAGTCCTAGTCCTATTTGTGTAGAATTTGATCTATCAATTTGAGAAAAATTCAGTGACTGCGATGGAGTTCACTGAAAGCTACAAGCAGACTGGGCCCTGTTGTTTCTCCCCCAATTCTCGCTTCATAGCCGTCGCCGTCGATTATCGCCTCGTCATTCGCGACACTCTCTCCTTTAAGGTTCACTTTTTTCTTTTTCTCATTCCATTAATTTCGATTCAATTCATGTTTTTTTTTTTTTTAAATATAAATTGTATGACCAAAACTTAGTTACAGTTACATCGTTGCGTACTTTAGATTCTCCAATTAAATTTAAACACGCATTGCATTGGCCAATGCACACTTACTGTACCTAAGCAACTGTCATTTGGACTCGCCTCTAGCTAGTAAAACCTACCCGCAACTGATCCCACTCACGAAAATGGGTAATCCAAGGGCATTCACCCGGCCTAAGCAGATTATGCTCATTTGTGCCTAAGAGCATTTGTGTATTAAAAATAGATAGCGCCATCTATTTTTGGAAATATTTTTTCGAAAATTGAAAAATCTGTCAATATTTTTTCAATTCTCGAGAAATTTTTTTCCAAAAATGGTTAGTTATTGTATCGCCTTAGGGTACACATTAGCAAAATCCTTAAATTTAAACACATGTTGCATTGACCAATACACACTTAACTGGGAACCTAATATACTGTACCTAAGCAACTGTAGGTAAGCTAGAAGAGTCATTTGGGCTCGCCTCTAGCTAGTAGAACCTACATGCAACTGATCACACTCGCAAAAATGGGTAATCCAAGGGCATTCACCTGGGCTAAGCAGATTATGCTCATTCATGCCCCAGTGCAATTGTTTCTTAAATTTGTGAATTTGTAATGCAGGTTGTGCAGTTGTTTTCATGCTTGGACAAGATAAGCTACATCGAATGGGCAGTTGATTCTGAATACATTCTTTGTGGTCTTTATAAAAGACCAATGATACAAGCATGGTCATTGACCCAACCTGAATGGACATGTAAGATAGATGAAGGTCCTGCTGGTATTGCCTATGCTAGGTGGAGTCCAGACAGTCGTCATATACTCACAACTTCGGATTTCCAATTGCGGTTGACGGTTTGGTCACTTGTCAACACAGCATGTGTGCATGTGCAGTGGCCAAAGCATGGTTCCAAGGGGGTTTCTTTCACCCAAGATGGCAAATTTGCTGCCATTTGCACTAGGCGTGATTGCAAGGACTATATCAATCTCTTGTCTTGTCATTCCTGGGAGATCATGGGTGTTTTTGCTGTTGACACTTTGGATTTGGCTGATATAGAATGGTCACCAGATGATAGTGCTATAGTCGTCTGGGATTCCCCACTTGAATATAAGGTAAAGGAATTATTCCTTTTAATTTCTTTGTGTGCATCTGTATTAGCTTTTTGCTGATTTGCTAATTTGTTGAAAGTGGGCAAAAATACAATTGTAGCTAGAAAAGGGAGCTTTTAAAAAGCTACACACAAGCAAATAAGCTAATAACAGCAACAACTAAGCCTTAGTCCCAAAATTTTGGGTTCGACTATGGATCCTAAACAGATTAGTCAGGGTAAGCCACATCTATGATCACTGTAACTTAATCACTTAACTTTGAACATCTGGTTGCGCATTAGAACTAAGCAGAAAAGCCTGTTACATGTATATCTGTGGATGCATCGATAGATTGTACGTAGCTTTGGCTGTGCCAACCAGTACAAGAGTATCTCCAATTCTATGGCTACTTAATGCATTAGGATGTATGTTAATTTTTCTTGTCCTGTAGGTTTGTTTGTAACTGTTCTTGCTGAAAAGTGAAAACTCAAAAGCTAATTGTTGGTGTGGTTTGATACAGGTTCTAATTTACTCTCCAGATGGAAGATGCCTATTTAAGTATCAAGCATATGAAAGTGGACTGGGTGTAAAGAGTGTTTCATGGTCTCCTTGTGGCCAGTTTCTTGCAGTGGGTAGTTATGACCAGATGTTGCGGGTATTAAATCACCTGACTTGGAAAACTTTTGCTGAATTTACACACCTATCTACTGTTCGTGGTCCTTGTTGTGCTGCTCTATTCAAGGTATTTGCTTTTCATTCTTTTCTATGCAGCCAAACACATTGATGGTTTATAAGTTAATATCTCACCTCTTGTCTCTTAAATTCCAGGAGGTCGATGAACCTTTGCAACTTGATATGTCCGAGTTATGTTTGAGTGATAATTTTATACAAAACAAGAATGGTAAGCATGATATTAGTTGAGTTTTTGGGATGTGATGTTCCTATTCATTTTCGATGCTCCACTTTTGATGTTCAAGTTTGTTCATAAAAAGTGTTATTTAACATGTTTTGCATCAGATTGTATATGGTCTACCCACCAAAAGAACTGTAAATTATGGGACACTAGTGATATAATTACCCCTTTTTATTGTTGAAGTAATGGTCTAGTTACCCTGCCAAGAGAAAAAAATTGATAATTGAGGATTTTTCCTGTTTAGTCATTCTTAGTATGTGTATTTTGACCTATTAAAAGAACAAAAAATAAATTTAATATTGGCAATTAGCTTACTACCTTCAACATGGTTTTAGTTTGCATATTGAGGTGATACTTGGCAATAGCCTTCACCATATCTTTCAATTGTTTATTTCATTGAGTCTATGTAAAGATTCAGCCCGCTAAATTTTACTTCTTTTATTAATTGCAAAAACTGCTTTTAGCTTGAATTTCTTTCAAAGAAATAGCATCTTGGTTTTTATAACCATTGATACTTTTCTATGAAATTTTAGTTTATTATTATTTCTATGGCCTTCATTTGGTTTTTGGAGAGAGACATGGTAAGGAGCATTTGGAAACCACATGAAATGGAGTCTTTTTTAGTTTTTCAGCATTTTTTTTTTTATTTTTTATAATTTTCAGTATCTTTGCAATTGTCAAGGAAGTGTGTCTCTCTCAACAATTGACTTAAGATAGGTAATCCTAAGTTCAATCAATGGTTTTGCCTCAGTTTTTATATGTTCTTTTTCTTTATTCTGGCAAGATATACATTTTATTTAATGAACTTTTATATATGAAAATTGTTGCAAATATAAGTTGATACATTTCTCATGCCATGTCCATGTAAATTGTAATGTAATTTATAATA
Source organism: Quercus lobata (assembly GCF_001633185.2). Classification (NCBI taxonomy): domain Eukaryota; kingdom Viridiplantae; phylum Streptophyta; class Magnoliopsida; order Fagales; family Fagaceae; genus Quercus; species Quercus lobata. The sequence continues at coordinate 27,993,602 of NC_044912.1, read as the reverse complement.
GATTTCAATTAATCATGATTTTGTAATTGCATAGAATGAATTTGGGGCGTGATAATCTTATAATCTTAATGAATCCCCTTCCCTCTCCCCTTGGGTCAAATCTTATAATTTTTTTTTATTAAAAAAATCTTAATATCAGCCACCAACTTAATTTCACATTGTATTCATGGATGTAGATCCAAGTCATAGGTCTTCACAGCTCGTACTAGATAAGAGTATTTCATTCTATTTCTATTGGGGTTTTACAGCATTTTTTGTCTCTCTTGCTTGTCATTGGTGTACTAGGAATCCTTCTTTTGCACAATTGATCCATTAGTTAATATTTGATATGGAAAATTCAGTGTTTCACTCATTTGATCAGGCCTTTCTTTCTTTTTTTAACCTTAAAGAAGATGCTTCAGAAGGACATTTTGGAGTCAGATATGAGGTTATGGACTTACCCGTCGCTTTGCCTTTCCAGAAGCCTCCTGCAGACAAACCAAACCCTAAACAAGGAATTGGTAAGCCCCTGCTTCCTCATTTGCCATAAAGATGACGGTAAGTGCAAGTTTTATGTTTTCCATTTGATGTAGTACTCAGTAGTATGAAATCCGAGGGTAGAATGCCAAAAATCAGTGTTCTAGAATTTGGACTGTTCAATAAAACAGAAAAGTGAAATGGTCAAGGGTAACTGGGTAAGAGGTTCAACCATTGGGTTGACTGTTCTTGAGCATTGACATTATTAATATATTAAAAAGTTAAACATTAATTAGTAAACAAATATGAATTCTGTGTACATGTAATTGAAGACAGAGTCAACAGTAGAGGAATCTTTGGCTAGTGGAGGTGTTACTAACTAAATAAAATTAAGGAGTTTTGGTGTTGTTGGAATGCAGTTTTGAGGTTTTTGTATGAAAAACGCATTTTTTTTAGTACAAAGCTTGAGCAAACACCTTGATAGCCTGGTGGCAAAGACTTTCAATGCTACTACTCCCATGTCTTAAGTTGAATACCTGCCAACTCTATTTATTATTTTCTTTTTTTTACAAAACTAAACCAAAATGAACCAGACGGACAAGAAGTTTTTATGTGGGGCAACGACTGGACATGGTCAATCCTATTCTTGACAAATAGTGGCTGGTCAGCAGTTCAATCAGTCTGACTGCCCAGTCCAGAAAAAGTTTTCAAACCTTAATTAGGATAGTATAGTTGATATTGTTCACACGGTATGCTTGCTAAGCAAGGCTTTCTGGAAAAGCAACTGAGAATATGATTTAGAAGCTGCCTATACACTCTTCTTTTCACTGCAAGAGGAAGGGTCAGCTCATAATACATTAGCCCGGCCATCAGATGAGATCATCCTTGAGACTCGATTGATTTCCTTAATAGGTCTCATCAGGTGGCGAGGCAATTATAAGGAGACTTGGCTTCTGATTAAATCTAGATATATCTAGGCTTGATATTAACATTAAAGTCAAATTTGTTGTTGTGGATATTCCTGACAGTTGGAACTGCTATGAAGGCATCCTTGCCCTTCATGATCTTGCATATTAGCCATTGAATTGCAGATTTTTCAAGAAGGCATCTGTGATCTTTAATTTATTTTATTATTGAATTATTACCCTTATATATTCGTCAGTCATAACTGTTTGGTAACCAACATTTGTTGCAACTTGCAACCCCCCTCCCCCCCTTTCCCACCCCCCAAAAAAAAGAGTGCCCTTTTTTCTATCAACTAAATTCAGCTATTCAATTTTACATATGTCAGTAGAAATTTAACTCTTGCCCACAAAATTTCTCATAAACATATTAAGTTCACATTATTTTTTGTATGAGATGGATTCAAAATTTTTTTTAATTGATAATTACATATGCACCTGTTGAGTCTTGAATCTACAACCTCACTCTCCACCATGCTTTTACAAAGGGAATGAGATTCCATTTTAGCTAGATCTCATTGGCTAGATGGATTCAGCCAATTACATTATTGAATTCTGTTGAAGTTTAATATACTTTTGTTAGTGGACTCATCATTGTCTGGGGCTTGTTCCCCAAATGACATGCACATATTGAAGGTAGAAATTATGGATGTTTGTAGACTACAAGCTTTCTCTTTCTTTATGAACACTTAGAAATAGGTGGAGTTAATATTGAATGTTATTTTGAAGGTTTATTTGCCTACAATAAAGTCTAATGGATGAGAACATTAAAAATTCTGGTGGCAAGGTAGTACTTACTGTTTAGACTATTAGCCCTCTAGGATGTCATAACCACTTTTCTTTGGATTAATGGGTTCATTGTGTTTAGTGATGACTATAAGTTATATTAAGATATTATCAACTTGTAAGTAGAATTGCTAACTGAAATGACTGCCTAGAGTGCCAAGTTCCGATTAATATGTTTCCATTGGGCTCTATATGAAGGTTCAATCTGGTTGAGAACTTAAGATATGTAGTGTGACCCATATGGCTCAAGCCCTAGTTTCTGTTGCAGGTCTTATGTCATGGAGTAATGATAGCCAGTATATCTGTACTCGAAATGATAGCATGCCAACTATTCTCTGGATATGGGACATTCGCCATCTTGAAATTGCTGCAATCTTAGTGCATAAAGATCCTATTAGAGCAGTTGCTTGGGACCCTACATGCGCACGTCTTGTTCTTTGCACTGGAAGCTCTCACTTGTACATGTGGACCCCTTCAGGTGCTTACTGTGTGAATATTCCTCTGCCGCAGTTTACCATAACTGATCTGAAATGGAATTCTGATGGTAGCTGTCTTCTCCTCAAGGACAAGGAGTCATTCTGCTGTGCTGCTGTACCTGTACTGCCAGAATCTAGTGAATATAGTTCAGATGAATAAAGGTTTTTTTCTTCCTCTTAGACTAGATGACTTGGGCATCTTCCATCAATTGAGCTGTTCTGAATTCTCTCTTTTTCTCTCATTGTAATGCCTTATTTTGGAGGGTTTTCCAGTAGTTATAGTTAGGAACCTAGTGACTGCTGTTATGATTTTGGTTTGAATCTTGGGTTGCTGCAAGCGTAGCTGCATTTGTTGTATGTAGTGGGATGTATCAGACAGTTTTGATGTGTTATTAAATCATGTTGTATGGTGGTTATTCAGCATTTTGTCTTGTTTACGTTTTCACTTTTTTAGAGAAATGTTATTTGGTGCTTGATTGATTGGCCCAAAGGACACCTATGGTCTTTGAGAAAAGAATCAGCATTTTGATAGATTTTCCACTAGTAATTATATTATGGCTACGGATATATTTGGAACGGAAAAGATTGAGAAAGAACAGAGGAGAGGAGAAGGTTGTCAAAATGTACCGATTTTTAGTATAGCCCTATCATCTTTCCCTATCCTCTCCCTATCTCCCCTTCCATCCAAACATAAGGCTAAGAATCTTTATAAAAGTTACAGTAGATCTTGGTTGCTTGTACAATTTTGAAGGCCTTTCTTCAAAATTGTTTTTTTTTTTTTTTTTTTTTTTTTTCAAGGGAGAAAGAAGAAAAAAAAAACAAAAAACTGTATTTATTGGTATCCCAATCTGTCCTGAACTCAGTTCTGTATTACTACCCTACTGGTCAAGACCGTTGAAAAGGAAGGTATTTGCTCTTTAGGTTCTATCAATGTCCCTAACTTTGTTTTTTGTTAATAAAGAATTAAAGATACTTTAATTTATACCTATCAAAAAAAAAAAAGATACTTTATTACGGTTGTACTTGTTTATTATTATTATTATTTATCAAATGAACATAAACCTCCATGGCATACAATTTATATTTTGCTACATCTAAGGGTGAGGGACTTTTTTGTTTTTAAGATTATTTGGCTATCCTTGGTGCGACTTTGGGAGGAATCCAAGTATCCAACCTCCACCTCCTCCTTCCCATTTAAAAAATATATAATAATAATAATAATAATAATAATAATAACTTTTTTATTATAAATTAATTCCCGACTTCATTATTGAGAAAACCTTAAAAAAACAAAAGCCTTCATCACTTCCTTGAATACCAAAGGAGGGAGGGAAAACTTGCAACAAGCAAAACCTATTTGCAGAAGCAAACTTAAGTGGAGAATGAGTAGCATTATTAGCATCCCTTCTAAGCCAACTAAATGCACAGACATCAAAACAACAACTAAGCTCTACAACATTTCAGCATAGTAGGTATAGACCACTTAAGCTTAGCAGGCTTAAATTCAAAGTATCAAAACAACTTTTAGCATCACCCTCCACAATGATCTTATGCAAATTCTCAATTTCTGCTGATTTTAAGGCCGAAAGGATAGCTATTGCCATTGGGTCACAAAGTACATGCCTGTTAGCCCATGCATATAGGACCTCATCCTCTTCCTCTCAAGCCACTACAACCAATGTTGTGAATTTATCATTGTTAATTTGACAACATCATCAACCTTGGCGCTAATTAAGCTTAATTAGTTATTAATTGTTAGTGTACACTACTTGTTGTATGCTGTACACACAAGTTTTTTTTTTTTTTTAACTGATAAAAAAAAAAAAATTTGTGTGTACTTTGTGTGTAATAGGGTAGTGTATAATAAACCTGCCCTTATCCGTTGGATAAGGGATAAGCATTATTCTTCTCGTGGAGGCAGTTGTGCTGATAGACTGATAGTTTTTACAATGGAGCCTGCGGATGCTGATATCATATTGGAGAAAATATGAGGAAGATTTGTGTATTTTTGCCAAATCTGAAGAGAAGCTGCAGTATTTTTACCTTTTCCTCTGTTGGTCTTTAATTTTGGCTTTGTTGCTCACTTGCTCTATAGTTTTATCTTAAATGGTCTTCATCATTCATCAAACTCATATATTATTTAGGCCAAAATTAAAAAAAGAAAACCCATATAATATTTTTTGACATTGTCTAATCGTTTGATTGAAACAAAGAACCAATAAAATATTAATGTTCTTCTAAAAATAATAATATTAATGTTATTGCATTGGCATTGCAATAGGTTACAAAATAATAATAATAATAATAATAATAAATAAATGTCATTTTTCTTTCTTATGCATTGGTCTGTAGGTCAAAGAATTAAAGATAGTAGTAAAAATGGTCTTATGACAGGTGGACGTAATTATATATATATTTCACTAAAGATTCTGTAGTTATATAAAAGTGTTTGGAATCTAGAAGGAAAATAATTCTAGCATCAGGATTAATAGTTGTAATTATGAATATTCCAACTGGACCAAGCCACTTGCTATTCTTAGATTACAACTATATGAATATTCCAACCGGACCAAACCACTTACTATTCTTAAGTTCTCAGTATGAGTAGCACGCTCCGCTGAATTTGTTGACCACAAAAGCATATAATAGATTGACTTGCAGCCTTCTGGTCCTGGAGGAAGGACCACCCCTTACGTTTGTTGGGTAGGTTTGTCATTTGCGGGACTTTCCGCTGCACCAAATAAACAAGTAGAGGCGCCGCCTTCAATTGACACCACTTTTGGTAATTATATTTATATGATTCTATCCTTGCCACTTGCCACTATGGAAACTGTGATCCAAAAATATGAGAAAAAATTTACCGAGTAATATTATTAGGACTGCAATTGTATAAGTTGTTACAGAACTTTGTTTTGAGTTTAAAAATTAATGTCGGTAAAAGGAAGAGTTTAAAAATTAGCGTTTGTAAAAAGAAGAAAAAGAACAATGAGAAGTTACTGTTATGAAACAGAGTTTTGGGTTTTAAAAACGCTCATTTAAGCTCCCACAATACCTAACCAAATGGATTCTAAGTATGCTATAACTTTTATAAAGCGCTTGGTTCTTACTTCTTGCCCCATAAGAGTATGATATTTTTTAGAAAAAAAAAATTTTGGATATTTTTCCCAAGGAAAATATATTTAAACATAGAAATGGTTATAAACAATATTCCATAAACTAAGATATGAAATCTCATAGAGGAGATTTTGATTAAAATTAAAATTTTAAGATGGCAAATGCCACATATTTAATTTTGGGTCAAGCTTAGCTCCACTGTTTAGTGGCACTGAATCTATAGTGACACGTGTTCGCTTTTAGATACGTATCATTATCTAATTGGGTCTAGTATACTGGATACACTGAATCTAAATTAAGTCCTTCAATTTTTCTTCATATATAATGAACACAGTCCAAGATGTGTTTCACTTTCACCACAATAAGTAATATCCAGTCAGTGATGATATATTTCACATGTTTGGCAACTGGGAACAATCTTACAGACATTTTTCTCACGTAGATCCTGATTAATGAAAGCTGCAGTCTGTTCCAGCAAAAAGATGAGCAGAAACCATTAACGACAGGCAGAGAGGCTCCAATAATGCATATGTGGGATATTACCGTAGACTACAGACAACAAATTAGGTACATAATTATAATTATGGAAGGTTTTCATTGTCCTATATATGTGTTGGCTCCTAACTGCATTATTTATATTCTGATCCAAATGGTACGTAAACTGTACAATAATTATTAAGATCTTGCATGAAGGTCTAGTCAGGTCTCAATTGGTAGATACCAGGGAAATTTGATCATGTGCCAGGTTGCCAGCCACTATTCGCCTGTGCAAGAATGACTGCTAGGTTGTACTGGTACAGGCTTCCTGAACTCATCCTTTTGTTTTTGTTGTTGTTGTTGTTGTTGTTGTTGTTTTTTTTTTTTTTTTTTTTTTTTTTTTTTTTTTTTTTTTTTAAATAAATAGAATACCAAGAAAGGAAAATCTTATTACTAATTAATAAGTGCACAGATTTGGCTTAACTCTAGTACTTTTTTAATTGGATATATTTTTTTGTTTTAAATATATAATGGTAAGTGGTAGTGAGTTTTAATCTCCACATTTTATTTAGTTAGTAGATGATGTGACAATTTCTCATTACAACAAAAAGAGATTCTAGTTAAAAAAGTACTGGAAGTAAGTAAAACCCTTATTACACATGCTGTACTCACTATGAAATTGTGTTCTTAAACATTATATTAGTTAAAATTGTGAAATTGCCACGAATTTAGTCAAGTGACAATTTGTGTGTAGAGTGAGTGTGTGAGATTACTCAATCCAAAATCTAAGACAGGGATGCTCATGAATAACTTTTTTTTTTTCCTTCTGCCTAAGGAGACTCATAAAAATAAAAATCATGAAAAACATTTAAGCAGATGACCTAAAAGCTTTTAGATGGAGGCTTTTAATAATCGAGCTTAACTCATTTACTAAGTAAACAAATATAAATAAGTTTTTTCTTGAACTAAGTTTGAATTATTAAAAAATAGCTAGGATCATCAACACCTAAAATTTTGAAAATTCCAAACAAAACTTTGAGAGAGTTCGAAATAAATGCCAAACATAGTGCAGCAGAATGAATGATCGATGATGTTCGCACTACCCCCATTCTTTGTAAACCGTAATTCCTTTGTATTTAACTGCCTTTTTTTTTTTTTTTTCTTTATTTGAATATCATTGTACTCACTTTACTAAAATAGAAAAGAAGAATACTAAATTTTTATAAATTTTGCTATATAAAGTTTATAAACTGACGTGACTATAAATATGATTAATGAATTTTTTTTTTTTTTGAAAAAAGTGATTAATGGACTTTAATAATATTTTTTTATTAGTGTCATATTATATAGTATGAACATGGTTTTTAACAAACAGTGTTCACATCTCAATGTATCCAATAAACTGGATAATAGACACAAGCTCGACCCTCTTTTATAGTATATTTATAGTATATAAAATTGGGTCCGGTTAATATGTGTCCTTAGGGCACACATTAACAAATCTATTTTTGTAAAAAATTTATTAGAAATTGAAAAAATTGTAAACTTTTTTTAAAATTTTTATTATTGTGTGTTTTTGGAGCACACATTTGTAAAATACTATAAAATTTTTGGAGTGTAGTTTATAATATATCTATCTAGCATCCTCTGATAGAAAATTCTCTAACGCACCTGCAAGGCTTTGACTTGTCACAATGTCGGTAATATGTCCATTTTAAAACGAGTAGACGTTGTGCAAGCGGTTCTTTATTTATTGAATTATTGAACTGATCTAAATGGACAAGTGTCAGTTAGGAGGAGAAGTATTATTTTTTATTTAAATTTTATTTTCTGTAAACAGAAGCGAGTTACTCCAAAGTTCAAAGTTGGAATAAAGCTTTTCAAAAAAAAAAAAAAAAAAAAAAAGAAATACAGTAAATCTTTGAGAAACGCCAAAGAGTACCCTTAATGCATACCGACCTTGAAAATTGGTCTTTGAGAAACCAAGGCTGCATTTGGTCTCGAAGATCAAAAAGCATCATATGCGGACATAACCCTGTTGCCTACTTTTTGTTTTTGTTTTTTTTTAAAAAGACACACACTGAAAGATCTAGAAATAAAGGAAGTAACTTTAAAAAAATGGTAATTATTAATTTACACATTTTATTGTACACACAATTTATTTTACGAAAAAATGAAAATTTTTAAATATAATTATATGAGTTTTAGTAATGTATGTTCTAATAAATTATTTTAAGAAACTTTTTTATGAAAAATTGAAAAAAATAATTAGATTTTTTGACAAATTTTTTCAATTTTCTATGAAATTTTTTTAAAAATAAATAATTAATGTATACTCTATGTTCTAACTATATACATTAACCGGATTTTAATTATATTTTTACACAGTTTATTTATAAACAAAATAAATAAATAAAAATATAAGTTATATGCCATATGTATTGCTTGTTTGCAACCCTACATTTCGTATTGCCAATATATATATATATATATATATATAAAGTTAATCCTCTCGAGTCTCTACTATTTTTTTTATTTATTAATTTTTTTGGTCTACACTCTACCATTTTATATTTTGGGTTACTCATTTTTGGCATTTTGTAGGCCTTTGTTTTTGTTTTACTTTTTATGAAATGTAAAAACTTTTTAGGAATTTGACAGCATCTTTGAATTCTGAAGTTGGACTTGTGAGCCATCCTCTTCCACGGAGCCAAACGGCCATTTCAGTACCGACCTATTTAACGCGCGCATAGCCGACGCGCTTATCGACATTGTCGATGGGTTGGGATCTTGTGCAACGCTGTTCTTTATTGAGATGATTAGCTTGCCAATTAAATCAAACTAAGGCGATATCAATACAAACTTAAAAAACAAACAGCCCATGTCCTATGTCCTTCACAAATCCACCTTGAAGCCACAATAAAGACTTAGGAAAACAATATATATATATATATATATATAGTGGCGGAGCTAGGAATTTATTTTTGGGAGAGCCATATATACATTTTTTTTTTTGGTATGAAATGTAAAATAGTAATGTGCAATTTTTTTGTGTTTTTTTCTTTTTGCTCGAAATACTCTAATATATTGTTAAGTGGACCAAATTATGGACCAGAGTTTAATTTTATTGGGCATAAAAAAAACTTAGGATGGTCACAAAACTTTTTTTAAGGGTAGATAATGTTTATTATCAAGTATGGGGGGAGGGGGGAATGATAAGGATATTTAAAATTATTTAAGATATTTCCAATTTTTTTTTTAGTTTTTCAAAAATTTTGAGTGGCTCAAACCCCCCTCCGTCCTTTAATAGCTATGCCATTGTGTGTGTGTGTGTGTGTGTGTGTTATATATATATATATATAGAGAGAGAGAGAGAGAGAGAGAGAGAGAGAGAGAGAGAGAGAGAGAGAGAGAGAGAGAGAGAGACCACCCCACAACAGCCAAGAGGAAGAACCCACCCTATTATTAGAGCTTTAACCTAAAGATCCAACCATCAGGTGCAAAGAATCTTAGATCCGAAGCAGTCCATATTAATTTTTGACTAATTCCACCTCCTATGGGCATTTGAGGGTGACCTAAATGCTAACTAATAGAGGAGACACAACCACACATGATTAGCTTAAGACTCACGAATGAAACAGTAGCAATCACCACAAGAGAAGACAAGACTCAGAGGCCTACAAAATGGCAGAAAAGCTCATAAAAGGGATAAAGAGAGGCTTACACCGGAGTAGACCCTTAGAACATCTTTATTTTATTTTATTTTTGTTTTAATTTTGAAAATTCGAGAAGTTGATTCTATATTGTATACACCAAAGTGAATATTAATTGATTACACGTCCTCTTTTTTAAGTTACTAGCTAAAATAATTGCAACTCACACATCCACCTTTTATTAATTAAAGTACTTATATTAAGGGGAAAAAATAACTAGACAAAATATGTAATTGGTTTCTTAATAACCATAATTCATTTTTCACACGTTTTATACACAAACCTTTTATACGTTTGGATCCTCTCCCATAACTTAGATAACTAAGTGTAAATTCCACACAATTGTGATTGAATAGTGACACAGGTTGTTTATACGCTCAAGAATTCTATTAGAGATTGAGAATGCTCATAGTTAGGGTTCAAAATCATTTCATCATTGACCATAACTACACTTGATCAAACCACTTTTGGTAATCTTTGATGGTATTGGCAATTGTGGGTGTTGGTTTTTTTTTTTTTTTGGGTGACAAATGGACCCTATAATTTAATCATCTCCAAGAGATTTGAAAAGTCAATAAAAGTACATTAACCACCACAAGTAAAATTTGTTTCGACCCTTACCCTAGGTTAGCCACCTAAGTCTAACATTGTTGTGTATGTCCAATAATCAAAGCTATACAAATTGACCACACAAACTCCAAATCCACCACTAAAAATCATCAAATCTCATCATCCACCGTCCAAATTAAGAAATTCACATTGAAAAACCACGTGTAAGGTTGTTTGTTTGAGAATAGCTTATTTAGCTGAATCTAATTTTTTTTTTTGCTAAAAGTGTAGAAAAAAAGTTAAAAAATAAGCTAAATAGTACAGTGGAATCCATGAATAGTATCAAAAGTGCGATTGAACTCATGAATAGTAGCAAAAATAAGCTAAAATTAACAATAAGCTACAACTTTAAGCACTTCCCAAATGCACACTTAACAACAACCTCTCTCGACCATACTAATGGAAAACCTCTATTGCCTACTTTGACTTTTTTTGTAATCTATGGTGTGATGTTGGTTCTTATTTTAGAGACTAATTTTATAATGTGATGCAAAAATGACTTACTAAAAAAAAAAACCGATCGATTTCTTCGATGAACCCCTCTACTCAAAATGACTCAGCAATACTTTAGGTTGGTGATACCTAAAAGCTAATCAACTTTTCTTTTTAGTTTTTATAGAGTTTTAATTTATGACTGATGATTGTCTTCTTTATTATCAGACTAAGACACTAATTGATTTTTGGTATAGGCGGGATTGAACTCTAGATATTTTATTTAACAATTAAAAACTTTACCAATTGAGTTAACTAGGACCCAACTTTTTTTTTTTAGAAACACCTATGACTCGCCTAATAATCTTGAATCAGAGTAACTAATAATTGAATACGCTCTTCAACATAATATAAACATAATCATAACTATAAAAGACATGAATTAGTTGGTACCACGTCTTTTGTTCATGCCAATCATGTTTCATAACTTTTTTAACGCAAAGAGAAAAAAGTAAACAAGAAAAACATAGAAAAGTGAAGATGACAAATTTATGACGTTGGTGATATATAATTCTTGCAAACATGCAATCCTTATTTATTTTATTTTATTTTTTGACGTGCAAACATGCAATCCTTAGAAGTAAAGGATCAAATACAATTAATACAAAGCTTGAAGACTTAATTATTTGCGGTTGCGGATACAAATCTTGACCTTGGTGACGTGGCGAAAACTAATTGGTCACTCCAAGACACCGTAGTGTATAATCAAAGCACTAAAGCTAAGCCCCTTTTATCCATAATACAATTTTCAATTCCCAAAATAATCGCTACAGTTTCCTTCGCTCAAAGGACTCTTTTATATTTTTCTATCTCTGCTCGTTTCGTTTCATTTTCTCTCAACTCACCCACCCACCTCTCTCTCTCTCTTTTTCTCTCACGCTAGTTTCATTTTCACTCACTTTCTCGCACTTTCTGTCCCAAATTTTCCCGGGAATCTGTCCCCGCCACGAACTCCACACGTGCTCGTCTCACTCGATCGCCCAGTCGGTTCCGATTCCCTATTTATTTCGATCAATGCGCTTCATCTGAACTTGACTGAGCTTAGCTGAGCTTTTGGAATTTTGGATATGGAAAACGGTGCCGTACAGAACGGAGTTTGCTCCTCCGAGTCGTTTAATGGAAGCTGCGACGTTTGGAGCTGCAAGGACTCTGATTCTTCTTCGGCTGATCATCTCGTCGTCATGGTGAATGGAATTCTCGGCAGGTCTGGCTCGAATTCTGGTTTTTATTTTTGTTTAATTTTGATTTTTTCAAATATTTAGGATCTATAATTTCACGTGAATTTGTTGTTTTTGATTTTGATTCTGTTTGATGATAGCTTAACCTTTCCTTTTTTTGGTCGTTTTTGTATATTTTCCACTAGTTTTGATAATCGTTTGAATTGTTCATTTTGCTAAATTATAGGTATTGCTCTGATCCAATTTTTACTAATTTGTTCCCTGGTGAATTTTATTTTATTTTTGGTTAATTAATTCTGCTACTATTTGATAACGTGTAATTTCTGAATTTTAAGATATTTTTAATAATTCTATCATTATTTTTTTCTCGATCACATCATAAATTTGATATTTCGTGTTTCATTTTGTAAATGTAATTTTAATGCCTTATTAAATGTATGCTTTATTTATGTTCATATCGGAAATGGTAGGGCATTTCAATTTTCACTTCTTTGATTGATGATTTTTCGTTTTTATTAATAATTTGAAACCTTCTATTTCTCTGAATTCGGCTCCATAATTTAGAGCATGCATTAAAAATTAAAGGATTTTTGCTACGTTGTTGTCAGTTTTGGTGGGCAAATTGTTTTGTTTGTTTTTACGTTTTGTTGCTCTCTTGAACATGGGTAAAGACACGGAGCAATAACAATATTGAAGAATCAATTTGGTTTTATGTGAGGGTGATCTACTGCGGATGCAATTTTTTTAATTCAACGTCTAATGGAAAAATATAGAGAAGCTCGTAAACTTCTTCATGGGATCCTTAGAGGGGTTATGTGATGGATTTTAGAAAAAAAAAGGAGTTCCTATAAAGTATACTAAGTTTATTAAGGATATGTATGATGAGCTGTAACTAGTGTGAGAATTAAAATGTTCATAATATGAGCGTAGCTGAAATGAGAATGTTAATATGAATAAATGGAAAACTGGAAATGCAAGGATAGTAGGATACGATTTGAAATGAGGAAATATCTCTTAAAGATAAGTGGATCCATATTGATGAAAAGATGAAGAAGAGTGGCTTGATATGGTTTGGTCATGTGTATAGGAGAATGATTAATTCACCATTGAGAAATGGTGAGTTGATTAAGTCTAAGGAATGAAAAGAGGTAGCGGTAGACTTAAATAACATTACTTGAAGTCATAAAAATGACTTAGGATAGAATATAATGGCAGAAAATAATATATGTGGCGACCCTAACTACTTTGTTGTGGATCTGTATTTGACCCTAAATTTTTGGAACTAAGGCTTGATTTTATTGTTAGTAGAATTTTTTTGGCAATTTGTTTATTCTTGAAGGCTATTTAGTTGTAAGAGTTAAAATTTTGGCTTCTTTTGTTTTGGGTTTTCTCTGATTTATCATTTTAATGCTTCATTTGGTTGAACTAGTCTAACTCGATAATACTTAATGGTCTTGTTATCTGTTATTGCATATAGAATAAATTATTTAAACTAAAAGTTTATTTAATTTACCTTCAACAACCAGAAATATTATTACATTCTATTTGAAAATTTTATAACTTCTGTAGATTGCTGAAAGTAATTTATATTTATTTGTGCAGCACCTCAGATTGGAAGTTTGCAGCAGAGCAGTTTGTTAAAATGCTCCCTGATAAAGTGATTGTTCATTGTAAGTGGCATATAATTATGCTTTCAAGTTGAAAACAAAACTTTTTGTTCTGTCCTCACGTTGCTAGTTTCATTGGGTTATCAATCACTCAAAAGCATTTTTATTTGACCTTGTTTAAGGTTCTATCTCAATCTTTTGGCCTGTCCATTTCACTTAAATGCTATTTTTGTAATGTAGGGAAGATTGGGTGAATTATATGAAAGAGAGCCAATAACTTTATCTTAATTTGGGAGCTAAAATATGTTTTATAAGTTTTATTTGAATTGGGCAATGTATTTTTTAACTCTGAATCAGGATTTGTTCTCCATGCCACTAATTGGAATTGGGAAATGATAAAACTATTATATTCATAAGGCTCTCAATAGTGTAGTATGTTTGGGTCCTAAAATTGCTGAAGTCAGTGTTGAGATTTTCTAGACCTTGAAGAAATGGTGAAATTTTTTTGAAGTACAAAACATAGATATATAATCTAACAAGAATTTGAAGCATGTTAAATTAACAACCAAAAAGAAGCCCATGGCAATAGTTCAACCTCTAAGGGAGGTCATTTCCTTTTTCTTTTACCTGCACACTATCTACCTTTGACTCATGATTCCACCACGTGCCCTTCCCAAACTTTGGTGCGTGCTTGCAACTCTCTTCTTTCCTTACCGTGATTTCTTTTTCCTCCATTCTAATTCATGCTTATTTTATATTTCTCCAACTTTTCCATTATTCAATTTTAATAACAAATCATTCTTACTCCCTTTTTGCTTCTAAAGCTATGTTTTGTGCTTTCTTGTATCCTTACAAATATTGCTTTTTCCTCCCTTCTCACTTTTTCTCTTTGGTGAATTTTAATAACATGCCACTGCACAGTAGATATATTACTGCAACTGGTCACTGGATTGTTCATTTTTCTGATGGCCATAGTCTAGACTATTGTATACCAATACTTGTGTTTAGACATAGATACTGCCTTGTCCCAGGATTATCCTTGATGAGGCTTGCAGATTTGACTTTTGTGGTCTGCAAATTAATAATTGTACCTTTTGATATGGAACATGTTAATTTAGTGCTTTAATTTGTTTGAGCTGTCAGAAATTTGAGGTTTTGAGTATCTTGTGCCCTTCTCTGATAGTCAAAACTGCTTTGATATACATTAAATTGATAGAATATTGATATTTAAGCTACTAAGTTCATGGGATCTCTTTTGCAGCATTGAGAAACATTTGCCCAATTTTACCTAAGTTGGTTCGATTTGTTTTGCAGGTAGTGAACGAAATGTGTCTAAGTTGACTCTTGATGGGGTGGATGTGATGGGAGAGCGGTTAGTAGAGGAGGTTGGTAGTATTGTTAGAGCTGTGGTTCTACCTGATATTATGAAATTATCCAAATCTTTTTACTTTTCTGACAAGAATTGTTGACTGCACACAATATTGTAACTAACAGAACATTTGAATTCTAGGTCCTTGAACTTATTCAGAGAAAGCCTAACCTATCCATGATCTCCTTTGTTGCACACTCTGTGGGAGGACTAGTGGCAAGATATGCAATTGGAAGACTTTATAGACCACCTAAGAGTGAAAATGTAGAGGATTCCACGGCTAATAGATGTGAAGAGGATTCAAGGGCCACAATAGGTGGCTTGAAGGCTATGAACTTCATTACTGTTGCTACTCCTCACCTTGGCTCAAGGGGTAATAAGCAGGTACCATACCTCTCCCTCTGGAGAAATTTGTTCATTGAGATTTACAAATTTTATCATTGTCCATTGTTAAAAAGTAGCTTATATTTTCTGAAGTTAATAATGCTCAAATATTAGTGCTTATGTGATCAGGAACAAATTAGATAGTGTTGTCATTGCAAGGCAATTAATGGCTTGGGTTGGGACAGGGAAATTATAGCTTCATTAGATTTGCTTGACAAAGCATTTGATTACGTTGAATAATTGAGCTGAGATTCCCATTGAGATAGAGAAGTTGAATCATTAAATGATGCGATTTGTTTGGTTAGGCTGCTAGAATTTTATTAATGAAAAAGTGGAGGACTTCTTAAAAATTGGCTTGGCACTGATGAAAGTAGAATATGCTGTTTAAGGTTTTGGAGACAAGGTCAATTGGTGGCCCACTTTCCATATGTGGTTACTACCTTTGCACTTGTGGACGTGCTAAAAGGGGGAGAAATCAACCTTTGATGTTAGATATTCGTGATTTTAAGTCCACTCATAACAGGAAAGAAGTGGGTGTATCCTTTTTAGAATTTTCATTTTTGGGGGGTTGGGGGGTGGGGTTGTATTCATTGCATTGTTGTGACTATTTTCAACTTTGATTATGACATTCATTAGTTTGGTACATGAAATAGAAACGAACACTTACACTATTCTGGATTTACGGCAGCTCTGAACATAATCTAAATATGTCTCACTTAGTGTCATATTTACCATAGTTTCCTATAATATTGGTTGTGAGTAGAAATAAGTGTTTGTTAGGTGTATTTAAAGTTCTATGTGAGAAAGCCATAAAGCAAAAGCAGCAGTTAACCCAAAGATAAAGGGAGAAACATATGGTTTCTTATGCAATGCTGGATGGTGAAGGTGGCTAGCTAGATGGTGATGATATCCAGAGCTTTGATTTGAGTGATGATGCAGCTGATAATGATAAAGCTTCTGATATCTTTAAAAGGAGGAGATGTTGAGATGATTTTGGGTTTAGGCTACCGTCGTATGAGAGAGGGAATGAGAGGAGGAGATTGAGAATGGGTGATTTCGGACAAAAACCTTCAAAGCTATTCAACCCACAAATATTTCATTGGTTTTACTGGTTGGATCAGTGGGTGAACATTTTCCTGTGGTATTTAAATTAGATGGCTTTTATGGGTTGACTGGTCTGTTTGAGGGACTTGTTCTTGATTTTTGCAGTCTTACATTGTTGTTCAGTATGGTTTTTCAGATCATGTTAAACTTGGTCTTGTGCAGGTACCATTTCTTTTTGGTGTACCTGCTTTTGAGAAAGCTGCAACTCTTGTTATTCATTGGATTTTTAGGAGAACAGGTCAACATCTTTTTCTCGTTGATAATGACCAAGGAAAGCCACCATTGCTTAAACGTATGATAAAAGATGATGGTGACTGTTACTTCATGTATGTACTTGCATCAGTTTTCTTATATGAAGCTATTGAATAATAGAATGTACCATTGAAGAGCTCTTAGAACTTCCTTCATTTGCTTGTAATTCTTTAGGCATCTTGTGTATTACTTCTCTACATGAGGCAGTCTTTTTCTCCAATAAATTAAATTACTTATCCAAAAAATACCTTGTTCATGCAGGTCTGCATTGCGTACATTCGAACGTCGGGTGGCATATTCAAATGTGGGCTATGACCGTATCCTTTTTTCACATAAGATGTGGCTCTTACTATTTTATACTTTTGAACATTTATGTTCAATTTATCACCATTGTTGTCCATTATGAAACATTATAAAGATATTGTGGGCTGGAGAACATCATGCATTCGGCGTAATGGTGATCTTCCGAAGGTATTGTTGTTCGCTTGAATTTTGTTAACTGTGATTTAGGTGGTTTAGGTACTGCACATTCTGAGTGCAATTTTATAACCAAATCGTTTTTTTTTTTATTCATCAGTGGGAGGATACTCTTAATGAAAAATATCCACATGTTGTATATGAAGAACATTGCAAGGCTTATGAAGCTGAGGAGTGTGAGGCTACTTCAATTGAAGATCATGGGTCTGACAAGCTAGAAGGTTTATAACTTGACTTTAAGAGAAATTTCTGTTCTGATTGTTTTTGCTAGTCGCTTTTGTTAAACTAGCTCCTTACTATGCTTATTTAGCATGCTTTTCAATTGATCTTGCTCCATTGGCTTTTATTCCTGTTTTTGTCTGTTTCGTGTATTTGAATGTGACCTTTTACGTGCTTATTTCTTATATTTTTAGCACGTTACTAAGGTGTGGGTAACTTGACTAACTTCTTCGAAGTTAGGGTTGATTTTTTGATAAAGCTGAAATTTTAGCAGTGAAAATTTTAATGCAGAAATTATTAGTGTTGAAACAATAAGGGCTGAAATTGTAGAGATGATGTCTATGCAATAAATTCAATAAAACTAGTTGATAATTAAGATGCTAAAGAATACTTTCTTTTCATTGTATATTAATGAGAAAATGTGGGGGTCCGTTTGCATACCTATTAAGATGATGGTCCTAGATGTGGCAATTGCAGCAAGGACTGGTAGTATTGTTTTGATTGGCATCTCTCATCTTTGGTTTAGTAGTTGGACAACCGAGGTGTATCTTCATGGGGCATCACCAAGATTGGGAATGTTGAATTGGCTAAAACCGCTTATATAGTCTTTAGATGAGGTTAACATAAATGAGCATATGTTGGGATAGATGGATAGTTTAGACAGAGAAAACAATCAACTGTCAAGCTGAAAGATGCAAGTTGGTGTCAGTTAAGAACTAAATGGTAAGGTGACGTTCTACAAATTGTGGAATTTGTCTACTTGTGCTTGTGGCAGGTTAAGGTTTTAGAAGGGTTTGTGGATCTAGGGATTAAAGCTATGGAATAAAGGATTATGACTTCATATAGGCTAGAGCTTGGTAGTTTTTTTGGCTATTTGATAGAGAAAGTTCGTGGAGGCTTTATGGTTTTGATAGGCGAGAGGAAGGGCTTGACTTTGGGTTATAAGGAGAATTAGAGAAATTCATAGTGTTAGTTCTATAGTAATAGAACCCATGCTCAGTAATACAAGAAAGAGAAGACGAAATGAGAACAGAGAAAGGAAGAAAAGGAACAATAAGGCCAAAGTGTCTCAATAATAATAACATTCAAAATTTTTATTAATCAATTCTATCTATTCTTTGAGTACATTTAGCATAAATGTATATAAGGACTCTTTTTTGTGCTGGTAGTATTAGGACTCCTAGTTTGACTAGTAAACTAAAAATCTAATAAGGTAATAACAAATATAAGACTAAAGAAAATAAAATCTAAGATAATTAGGATCTCCTAGAAAATTCTAGAATAACTATACTACCAAAAAAAAAAAAAAAAATACCCTTAATTTGCGGGGTTGCATTAATTAAAGTTTTGCCCCTGGATACAAAATTAACCTTAACTTCTTGAATAAAGTGTTTTTAACCGTAGGATACATATAATTATACTATTAAAACCACATGATTTTTATTTCAATTGGATTTCACACATGGGCTCCATAAAAATAAAATTTAAATAGATGAATTTGCAAAGTAGTAACAAGTCAATTTTCAATAGCTGCATCATTTTTAATAAATCAATTTTCAATGGCTGCATCATAAGTAAAGGCTTGCTAGTATATCTCTAATGAAGCAGCTGTGAATAATTCTTCAACTAAAATTATGGTTGATCTCTCTCTCTCTCTGCTGGATGGGTGATTGATTGAGCTGGGTCTACATTTTTGGATAGTGTGTTACTGGGTATCTTTTTTACCAGACACTGTTTTACACTTTTTTTTTGAAGTAATGAAAATCTTATTATGACCGACAGAATCATTACATGGGATGTATATAGTACATCCTCTCAAGAGATTTGAGACTATGTACACTAACATTTGCTTTCTTATCCATTCTGAGAATTTAGAAATCATTTTTTTCCCCTCCATTTTGTGAAAGGCAAAGCTGTAAAAATCAGTTCAGCACTTGAAATATTGTAGCTTCTTTTCCTTCAGAGAATTTATGGTTTCTCTAAGTATGTTCCAGTGCATTAACCCTGATCATTCCCTAATGTATTCTAGATGTAAGAATTAAAATTTTGTAATTTCATCAATTTATGGGCAGGACTGCCTCTATCTTGTTGCATTTTTCATTAGCCAGAAACTGGAATTCTGGGTCGCTTCTGGATTAAATCTAGCACTATTTTAATTAAAAACATTTGCTACTGTGAGTTATAATGCTTTCATGGAGGAAATGAGGATGAGAAGAAAAACATCATTTCATGCTTGAAAACATTTTAGGTTGGTGAAGGCTAAGGTTGTTGCTTTATTTCTTTCTCAACCATTGCTGCTTAATAAAATCATCTTCTTTTAGTGATTAGATTCACATAGATAGTCGGAGAACCAGTTCATGGCTATTATGTAATCATTTGCTAGCATGCTTTGTTTCCTCAGTTGTTTTCTATTATTATCTTTCGATGTCTTTGCAATCTTACAAGCTCATTGATTGGACTTAAATGTGCAGAGGAACTGGTGACAGGCCTATCTCGCGTGTCATGGGAGAAAGTAGATGTCAGCTTTCATAGTAGCAGACAGAGGTTTGCTGCTCATAGTGTCATTCAGGTATCAAACCCCCCCCCCCCCCCCCCCCAAAACAAAAACACACACACATACGCACACAATCACCCCCCCACACAGACTCATGAACTTATGCATGCATGTGGGTATATATGCAAGTCTACATGTATGTTTACATTTTCCTGTTGGGTTTGTGGCAATGTATTTTCTATTGGTCACATATATCAAAGCTGGAATTGTTTCTTAGATAATAACAGTTTTGTCAGTTTCTATATGCGAAAACAGAAGCTCTAAAATTGGAAAATTTTCATTGATATTTTCTTCCATCCTTTATGCTTTTTTTGTCCTAAGCATGTGGAGATGAACAGGAGAAAGGATATAGAACGCAGGACTACAATGGTAACTGATGTATTAGGTATTTCTGTCCCTTGGAAGATGATCCTAATAGAAACAAGAGGAGCCTTGTAGGAAAATGGAATTCTAAAGTTTGTTTGGATCCTGTTAATCTATTGTGTAAATATGTGCTAGACATGGCTCTAGGTATTACTTTGTGGCTTGTCAAAGCTGAAGTTCTTTCACATTAGAACTCAAAAAAGGAAAAGAAAAGAAAAGAAAATCATAGTCTTGAAGAAAAATAAAAATGACCTGGCACTAGATAGTAGATGCAAGCTGAAGTCAAGAATGACGGAAAGCACTCAAAACCATGCTGAAGAGAACAACATACTAGTCTGACGAAGTGTATTATGTAACTATACATAGTTAATTTGTAAGGATCACACAAAAATGGAAACTAAACATTGTGCTCAAATGTGGAGAAATAAAAAGGAAATAAAAGAGCATAAACAGCTGTTTATGGTTTTTGACTTGAATGAATTTGCAATGCCAAACTTAAATTTTTGATTGCCTTTATTGTTATGCATTTTTTAGTTCATGTGCTTCAGAAACAGCTGATTAGCTGTTTCGGAAGCACAGATCTTTCACTGGACACCCACATTATTTTAAAGAATTGTAGAACACTTTTGTCATTCTAAAGGATCAAATTGCTACTCTGAGCATCTTACAGGTCAAAAACCAAAGCATGCATATAGAAGGTGCAGATGTCATTTGTCATATGATTGATCATTTTCTCACGTAGAAGCCTCACTCGTAGAAGTAAACGCATGACAGCCTGGGATGCAAGGTTCCTTCAGGTATGCTACAAGAGAGATGCTGCCAAAACCACTAAATCTGTGACATTGAAATGTGTCTGAATTTCCGTTGTCTGTAGGTTGAAGGTGATCAATTCTCTCATTACACAGCAAGCTCTGCATATTTGGTGATTATGGAAGCAATTAGAGAAGTTTTGCGTATTTGTTATCCTTGCAATGTATATGTACAGGCAATATCAATATACCCAAGTGGTTTAATTTGTATCTTGATTAATTTATTAAAACAATATTCTCATTAACTTTTGGTTTTGATACTGATGAGATACCTGCTTTGATTTTATAGTTATAGAACAGTCAAAACGAGTTAAAACAACTTAATTAAAATTTTTAACTTGAATTATCAGGGGGAAAAAATCCATTGAAGCTTTATTGTTTAGAGAATCGGTTTCAAGAGGAAACTGACTTCAAAATCCAAAATTTTTAAGACATTATAACCCAAACGAAATCAATAAAAGTTTGTAGATGGTGCTTGGGAAGAATTTTGGATACTTGTTCAGCCTAACTAAACTGTTTGGCTTGTCTCACATGGTCATTATCTATGGTACTCGAACTATTACATAGTTACATATCTTACGGAAAGCAAAAGCAAGAACAAGCAATGCTGAATATCAAACACTACGGGTCCGTTCGTGATTCGCTTATTTTGCTGAAACTGTAATTTTTTTACTGAAAGTACTGTAGATAAAAGTAAAAAGTTAGCTGAAATTACACAATGAAACTCATGAATAATACCAAAAAGTACAGTAGGGCTCATGAATAGTAGTAAAAATAAATTGAATAGTAAAATAAATTGGTAAAAAATAAGCTGTCCAAACGGATACTAATTCTTTACTTCTACCTAGTGTTTTATTGTTAAGAATCTTTTAGCTCAACTAGCATCTCTTGAAATTTCCAAAAGAGATATCCAGTGTCACTCTGCTGTAACTAGCAAATTATTAAAAATAAATAGAAGCGCTTGCGTTTATCTTCCAGTTGCTGATAAATAGGCAAGGCAGTTAGGCGAGAATACAGAGAACAAAGCAGATTATGAGACTGTATTGTAGGCCATTCAAGGGTTGAAAGACAAGAGAGACCTATTTCACATTACCCATAGTTTGTAGGACACAAAAGGCATATTGCTTATCTGCAAATGCGGTGAAAAATAAAATGACAAAGTTTGGCTACATATTTGGTTGTAGCTAAGGCTATAACTCCTACTAAAAAAAATTAACTTGGCCATATATTTTAAAAATTTAATCGTTGGATTGCATAATTTTTATATTTTTAACATACTTGTCAGATTTCATGCCAATATGATGTTATTTACTATGTGATCTATAAACTTATTTTTTATGCATAATTTTAGACTACAAAAACTTAAAATTTAAACATTTGATTAATAACATAGTTTTTGATCTTTGAAATTTTGGAAATTTTGCGAGTATGAAGGATATAAGAATAAAATATAATTCAATATTGAATTTGTCAAAATTCATATTTAATAAAAAAAAAAAAATTCATATTTGAGTGGAGTTGTAACCTTAAACCAAGTTTGTAATCAAAGTTTGTCCCAAAAAAAAAAAAAAAAAATTGAGAGGATCAGCACAACTTTTTGTTTTTCCTTATTGTTTGGTAAAGTGCTTACATTTAGAAGAATGGTGGTGAACTTTTCACTATTAGAAAAGAATAGGGTTCTCACACATGAGCCACATGTAATAGAACAAATGCCCTCTAATTTTTGTACTTATTATGCTATACTTTTGTTGTTGTTGTTGTTGATAAATTGGATAAAATTTCAATCTATAACATTTGCTTTATGATGATTGTTTTTTATTATCATGCCAAGATATTTATTAATATTTAAGATAGGTAGAGATGTGGAGTTCAAACCCTACATCTTTTATTCTATACTTATTCTATAAGTGTTAGTCCCAAGCCCTTCTTAAATTGATGTGATTATATTATAATAAAATATAGTTGATACAATATATTACATTTTATAGAATAAGCTATCTATATATTTGAAAGTATTTTAAATTTTGAAAAGTTTTTTCTAAGGAAATATAATGCATTTTACATTGAATTATTAAGAGATATTTTGTAAATAATGTAGTATGTGGATGAAATTTGTTTCTAGTGTGCTTTACAAATGATTCATCCTCTAAAACCGTCTTGATTGGCCTTAAGAGGAATAAGATATAACTAAATTCATCACTTATATTAGAAGGAAAAAAAAAAAAAAAAACAAGATTTTAATTATTTAGTAATAAATTGGACTGAAGTAGACTGATGTGCACCGAATGGATTGAAACTTGAAAGGAACCGAAATGGGCTGCAATGGACTAAAATGGATTGAATCGACCATAGTGGACCGAATGAACAAAAATAAACCAAAATGTTACAAAAAAGTTGAGTGTAACAAGGAAAATATTAAGGGATGTTCTAAGGGTACTGAATTAAAAAATATTTAAAAAACTTTTTTATAAGAAAATAAAACAATTAATTGTTTTGACCATTTGTTTTTAAAAATAATCAAAACTGTGTAAAACCTTTTCCTTAAAATAGTTTATTAACCATTGGTAAGTGAGTATCACAGGCTGAGACCGGAGATATCAATGAACGGACGCCAAACAGCTGTTCAATCTTCAGACGTCAATTCTCCTGGGCTGTTGGGGCGCTCCTTCGTGGAACCATACACGTGCCAAAATGTATTAGTCTCTGTTGCTTTTAGACCGTTGTATGGGTCAAAGCAAAAGAAAAAGTAAAAAATACCAGTTTATCAATGATCATCTTTTATACGAACACCGCCTGAAGCTGAAATGATTGAAATCCCACCACTTTGATAAACCCCCACCCTTCAATCATTCAAACAAACGCACACTCTTCTCTCATCTCATCATTCCCACCAATTCTCTCTCTCTCTCTCTCTCTGTGCATAGATTATATTTTTTTTTTTTTGAGACATTGAAATTAAAAGGAGGTCATTGATGGATCTCTCACTTTCTCAATCTATAATTCCAACCCCAATTATTCCCTACAATAAATCCCACACTTTCAATTTCACACTGTTCCCGAATTTCCCCAACTCGAATTCCAAATCCAAACACTTCCTTAGGAAGCCTCTGATTTCGCGCCAAAACCGTCCAATCAGAATCAGAGCTCAAACCCCCAGTGTCAATAATAATGAGCATAATGACGGTTTTGTCCTCGAAGACGTCCCTCACTTGACCAATTTCCTCCCCGATTTGCCGGTCAGTAACCCTATTTCTTAATTGTTTCTTTTTCCTTTGTCTGTGTAAGTGTTCCTTAGCTATATATATATAATATATGCATGTGATTCAAAATCTTATTATCCAAGAAAGTAGTAATTCACTAATGAGTTAATAAATTCCTTTCCCTTCAGTCCTATCCAAATCCATTACAAAACAGTAAAGCTTATGCCATTGTCAGGTAATTTTACTTCTTTCTAGGGTTTTCTTTCTATTTTATACCTTCTAAAACTGTGATTTCTTCGTCATCTAATTTCATAACTTTGCTAGGCAAACTTTTGTACACCCTGAAGATGTAGTTGCACAAAAAGTAAGTAACCCCTCTCCCTGCTTAGAATTTTTTTAATTCTTTTTTGATATGTTGTATTTATCTTACTATAATATATATATATCTTGGATTGTCGTCGTCAGGTTGTTGTTCAGAAAGATAGTCCTAGAGGAGTACATTTTAGGCGGGCGGGGCCTCAAGAAAAGGTATGTTTGCTTGCTGCTAAAACCACCATGTCATATCCTTGTGGGATCACCTAAAAAAAAAAAGGGCTGATAATGGGTTTTTTTTTTCTAATGTTAGGTTTATTTTAAGTCAGAAGAAGTGCGGGCTTGCATTGTGACGTGTGGAGGTTTATGTCCGGGAATCAATACGGTGATACGAGAGATTGTATGTGGCTTGAACGTTATGTATGGCGTTGATGACATACTTGGAATCGAGGTGTGTTTAATGTGGATTATGTGCCTCTTATGCTAGTGTTACTATTTTTTTTTTTTCTTTGGTTATAGATACATTTGATTTTCAGTTTTTTGTTAGAATTAGTTCTCTCATATCAGTAGTTTTCTGCTTAGAAAGGTGTAATTAGTGGCATACTAGAAACAATAATGTAGTTTTGTTTTCTTTATAGAATGTTGTATATGCATTTACGTTGACAATTCCTAGGACACGTATGCTAGTACCTTGGCGATCAGAAAGATCATTGATTATTCTTGCATATGCACAATCACGGTTTCTTTCATTAATTATATCCTTTCTTTAAGAGTATGGGTGTGTTTGAATACTGCTTATTTTGTTGAAAACTGAAAACTTATGGCTGAAAACAATAAAAAAAAAAGTAATTTTTGAGTTACTGTTCAATCTCCCAAACACTGTACATTTGCCTTAATGCACTGTTCATGGGACATGAACAGTCATGGGACATGAACAGTGCAAGAGGCGCTGGAAAAAAAAAAAAAAAAAAAAAACGCAGATGCAGGGAGAATAAACGCAATCCAAACGTCACCTATGTCTCTTTATGACTTTGATTGTATAAGGGGTATTACTTTGTGAAAGAGTGCTGTTTGCTTGTTGTTTGGTTCATTTGTGGGGTGAGAAATTGAAAGAATACAGAATGAAGGATTTGGTCTTATGGATTTCATTTTCATTTTATGGTATCCTAAGTTTCATATAATAATTTTATTTTATTCTTTAAAACAATTAATTTTCATTCTCACATGCTTTACTTATTGTTGTATCAGTACATGACATATACATCCATTGCCATGGTATTGTTGAAACAGGGAGGATATAGAGGTTTTTACTCTAAGAATACCATGAGATTGACACCTAAAGTTGTCAATGATATTCATAAACGTGGTGGCACCTTTCTTCGCACTTCACGAGGAGGTCATGATACGCATAAGATAGTTGATAACATTCAGGATCGGGGAATAAATCAGGTGGACATATGATCTCTTTTCCTGACTATTTGGGATGCTTAAGTTATTGATAGATTGAAAAAAAAAAATCTGACAAAAGTAAGGGGTTTGGTATGAAACTTTTGATCTCTTTTGGGGTTTTAGGTGTACATTATTGGAGGAGATGGCACCCAAAAAGGAGCAGCTCTAATTTCCAAGGTGATTGGTTCCTCTAACATAATTTGCTTCTATATTTCTACTGTCTGTCAATCTAGATATGTTGTGGCAAGATGTAACGAGAGTATATTTTTGTCAAGGAAGTTGAGAAACGTGGTCTTCAAGTGGCAGTTGCCGGGATTCCCAAGACAATTGATAATGATATTGCCGTAAGTTATATTAACTGATCCTTGTTTTGGTAATTATGCATGCTGCTATTAACTCATGATAATGTCAAATGATTTACTGAAGTCTCAGATTTTTAGTGTCCAAATTCAAGTAGTTCCACTAAATAATGAATTTTATTTTTTAAATTTTCTTTGTCATATAGTCATTATTTGGTGAAGTAATTACTCTTAAAAGTGAATGGGATTATTGATTATCCTTTGACTTATGAGAAGATGGATTGGAAGAAGAGAATAAAACCTGCAATGGCTGCTTGATAATCTCCTTTTGTGTTCTCATTAAAAAGACTGTGTATTGGTTGGCCATATATTTTTCAGTTCCATTCAAGCTTATTTTTTCCAAGTCTTCCTGAAAAGAAAAGCAGTTAAAACCCACTACGTGGTTCCCATATGAATTTCTGTCAAATATTCTCACTTGGGATGGGAATTGCATGCACTTTTCTAATAGCAAAATAAGATTGTCTGCTTTAAAAAGATGTTTTTCTTCTTTTTAATTAGTTGATTTTGCATGTTTGGTTTTAGGTCATAGATAAATCTTTTGGTTTTGATACTGCTGTTGAAGAAGCTCAGAGGGCCATTAATGCTGCACACGTGGAGGTTGAAAGTGTGGAAAATGGAGTTGGAATTGTTAAACTTATGGGCAGATATAGTGGTATGTGTGATTTAACTATATATAATTATAATACAAGGCATTTTATAGGATTTTTTAATCCTCTTTTTTTCCCTTTCTTCTGACCTGAAAGATAGCGAAAAAAAGAGTGTCATACTTTGTGTTTCTGCCACAAAGCTTTATAAGTTTTCATTTTGCAGGTTTCATTGCCATGCATGCAACATTGGCAAGTCGAGATGTGGTAATATTCTAGCCCCATTGCTCAGTAAACAATTGTCTACTTTTGATCTTAAGGGTTGCTGCATAAAATCTCTTGCTATTCAAATGTATCATTTTATGCGATGAATAAAGATGAAGAAATTTTGAGATGCTGATGACAATCTACTAATGATAAACTTGGCTAAAAACACAAGTTGGAGATATTGCTGTGCATTGACAAAGAAACAAGTTCCTGACTTAAGTATTGAGTAGGTTAACTCATGGTATGTGGGGATCTGCTGGGGTAGCCCTTTTTCACTAAGTATCCAATTGGAAATTCTGTATCACCGTTCAAATTGCTTTGACTTGTTGGCAGCTGAGATCCAACAGCTTAAAAGAGAAAGTCCAAAACAGTCAAAAAAGGAGCCATGAGCTGAAAAATGGCCATATGGTTACCCCTATGGGCTTCTAAAAAGGAAGCTCCATAATACTCTCTATTTGCAGGCAAAAAATGGGGCCTAGTTC
This sequence comes from Quercus lobata, assembly GCF_001633185.2. Lineage (NCBI taxonomy): Eukaryota > Viridiplantae > Streptophyta > Magnoliopsida > Fagales > Fagaceae > Quercus > Quercus lobata. The sequence continues at coordinate 27,965,548 of NC_044912.1, read as the reverse complement.
AGCCTGAAAGTGGGCCTCTATGGTCCTATAATTCCAGAGATGATCTGAAATTAATCTGGCAGCAGAGAGAACTCTTTCTTTGGAAGTGGCTTACGGAATACTATATGGAAACATTTGGTCCTCCCTGCTTCCAGATTTGGTCTCATCAAGTTTGATTTAAATAGAATACTTGTAAAGAACTATAACAACCAAACCTAATTCACAAAAGTTTGGGGTTGGCTATGGATCCTCAACACACTAATTAGGGTCGGTCATATTTCTTCTTTTCTGCCATTCTATCCTATCTCCCTGTCACCTTCTTAATTGACGTGTCTTTTTATTTTTATATTATTTCTTCTAGGTTTTCCTTTACCTTTTTTTGTTTCCTTGATTTGAATCAATTTAGTCTTCTTCATTGGTGCATTAATTGCTCTCCTCTGCACATGACTAACCATCCCAACCAACTTTTGTTCATCTTTTCATCAATAGGGTCGACCAAATTTTCTTATTTCAAATCTTGTCTTTCATTGTATTTCCTCTTATCCATCTTAACAATCTCATTTTGGTATACACATTTTATGAACATATTGCTTCTTTGCTTCTTAATAGCCCAACATTCAATACCAAGGAGCATAGCTGGTCTTATAGTAAAGAAGTTTAATTTATACAAAGTACAAGCTACTGCTGGCTGAAGATTTGAAAATAGCATCCAGCATTAAAGGACTTGATTTCTTTTATCAATTAAGATTCTTGAGTATTTAAAGAGCATCTGTACTGTCTTTTGTTGGTCCATTCTCCTTATAAGAATTAAACTGGAAAATGTGATAACTATCAGAATTCTGGGACAGATCTGATTGGTTGAGGTGATGTTGTTAGGATCCCCGTGGTTCATGAAGATTGATAGGAATTGTAGGGGAATTGGCTTAATTCGAGGTAGTCACCCTCCATTGAGAGAGAGAGAGAGATGCATTAATGCACTAAGCAATTGGTTTATTCTTCAATGATGGAAATGTGATTACAAGTAGGTATTTATAGAACCATAAAATTATTCTATTGGCCCACATGACCTTATCCTAATGGTCTTATTATTCCCCATGTGCATTAATAATTCCAGCATGTGCTAAATGTGATTAACATGCTTGGAATTGTAACTAACTAACTAAATCTACAACAATTATTATCCATATACTTATAGCATTCCTAACAGATATTGAAACCTGATTAAGTTCTTTTAGCTTCTTCCTATAGATAGAGGCTGAAATGTCAGCAAAAGGGAGAGAAATCTAAGATAAGAATCTGCTGTAGTGAAAGAATTCAGTGGGAACAAGAGGGGTAAAAAACATAAAGATAGAAATTTATGTATAAAAGAAAGGAGAGAAAATTCTGCTACAAAGTTAAGAGGAAATTTTTATTTTTAGAAAAGGGTTAAAAAGTATTACTGTGGAGAGAGAAACTACTGGAGAAAGATCAAAATTTTGCTTAAAAAAATCAATTTACCCTGCAGCATTTGTATGGAGAATCATGGGTAGATGGGTATGCAAAGGAGAAATCCGTGAAAAGATATTTTTTCACTCTATTTTTTTTTTTTTGGGCGCTTTGTGCCTAAATGTCAGGGCTCAATGTTGTCATCACTTTTTTTGTTTGAAGAATTCATTAATTACCATGAGAACAGAAACAAAAGGAATGAAAGGTTTGGGTGAATATAACTTGGTTGGTTTTAAAAGTCTGCATATCTTTTGCAAAAATTAGATTGCTGTATTAGTTAATTATTTATGAGGTTTTTCAAGAAGTCAGATTTTTTATGAGATCTTTTGTTTTTATAGTATAAATAATGAATTCTTTGTGAGAAACATGACAACTATAGTTGTACTTATACATTGTTGAAGAAGGAAGAAGGAAATATTTCTTGCTTGGAATTTTGAATAGTTTTGGAACTAGACCAATTTGGTTGACGTATTAGTGGGTTAACAATTTGTGCCTATATCTACAATTAAATTATTGTTTGTTTAATGAGAAATGATAAGGATGACTTGTACTGAGGGGAAAGTTGTTTTAGAGGATTGTGCAAATCAGTGGTTGAATTGTCACTTGAGTTTGTGGAAATGATTGGCAATAGTAGATCTAAGCAACTCAACCGTTCATTTATACAGCAATTGATGTTATGGGCCGATTTCCTATTCACCAGGAGGTGGGATTTTTTTAATGAGAGATTGTTTCCATTTTTTTTTTTCTCTTTTTAATATATTGTTTTGCCATTTATACAATATATTCTTTGGCTACTTCTCCAAAAGTAAACAAATGATTTGGTGGTTGGAAATATGCTTTCATGGTGTAATTGGTATTGCAAGATCTAATGATGGGCTCTTTGGAATGTAACAGGATTGTTGTTTGATTCCAGAGTCTCCATTCTATTTGGAAGGCCGGGGTGGGCTTTTTGAGTTTGTTGAAGAGCGACTTAAAGAAAATGGACATATAGTTATTGTGTTAGCAGAAGGAGCAGGCCAGGAATATGTTGCTCAGGATTTGCATCAGGTTGATGAGAAAGATGCATCAGGAAACAGGCTATTACTAGATGTTGGTCTATGGTTGTCTCATAAGATCAAGGTGCGGTTAAAACTGTTATGTTCTTGTTTGGCTCATGTTTTATCTTCTTTTGTGGCTTTGTCCTTGAGGCTTTTGGGTTGTCATTGCAGTGTAAAGCAGTCATAATCCAAAATTTTCAATTGAACATCTATTCTTGGCCTCTAGCCTTTTATATTTAATTTATTTCCTTTATTTTTTTGGTTGGACTTGGACATTTAATTTCTAAAACTGATTCGATGGTGGAGACTTCATGGATATATATTTCTGTTAAAAGAAAAGAAAAAAAAAAAAAAACAGCTTCCTTGGGGTCATTTCCATCAATGTTTGAAATTGATTATGACTTTGCATTTAACAGATATAGCCTAAATTTTTTTGTTCATAATCATTGCATCCTAAAATTCAGTAACATTGCCTGTCCAAACTAGAATCATGTTAATACGGAGTTTGGGCCAGGATCATTTTCTTATATAAGTTTGGGTGGTAGTCTAGTCCTTTCCCTAGTGATTTCTACTAGCTCTTATAATGCTGCAAGCAAATGTTGTTTCTGCTCATCTGATATGGTGAATTGCTAAAAGAAAAACATGTGATGTTTATTGTTATTATATTTTAAATTTTATCAATGCCAATAAGAATGGGAATGGAAATATGAAAACTAGAAAATTGGTCATGGATTCTGTGTCGACTGCATCCTGTACTGGGTCTCAAACTTGCATCTTCTCTTTAGCCTGATGAGTAATTTTGGTAAAATTTTGCCCACTTCAACCATCATTTTGGTTGATTTGACATCTATTTTCATTTTAATTAAGTTGTCAATAATTTTTTTCCTCTAATCTTTTTGTGCCTACATTCTTATTTGTCTATTTATATAACAAATTTGTTGCAGGATCATTTTACAAATTTTAAGAAGATGGCGATAAATATGAAGTATATAGGTACCTTCCATAATGGTGTTTGATTTTTAATTTACTTTCTGTAGTGCACTGGAATCTTAAATGGCTTTCACATCTAATATCAGTCCTAGTATAATTATACATTGATGATATGGAATGTCTTAAAAATATGTTTGCCAGTCAAGGTTTTATATTTTGTGGAAAGTTTGGGAAGAGTTGGAAAACTTAGCCGTTTAAAAGTTCAAACAGTTCATCTGGAAAAATCATTTGAAGAAAAGTCAGCAGAATCTGAAATAGATATAGGAAATTTGACTTGTTTAATTAAGTCATAATAATTTCTTTGTGCCAAAATATAGCTTAGTTTCTATCAGGTTTTGGCTGCACTTTTTCACTGTTTTTATATTTCATTAGAACCTAATTTTCATTTTCTGTGCTTGGGTAGTATGTTAGAACACACTTGAAAGATTTGTATAGGCTAACTATATGCATCAAAACTTAGCAATGCTGTGTGATTAATTGTGCGGTTGTAATTCCAGTGCTTGAAAACCTGAAAATTGTGCAGTTGTAAGTGCAGTAAATGCATGGATTTGTTGAGTTAATGGGAGCTGATGCCATGACCGCTGACTGACATATAATGACTAAATTCATGCATTTGTTGGTGATATGGGACACTTCTATCCCAATTGATTAAATGAATTACTTTCAAGATGAGACTTGTACTGTTTGGAACTTTTTATTTTTACCTTGATAAACAAAGTTAGTGAAGGATTAGCCATCTGATGGGAGATATGCTTTATTTTGTGTTACGTTATAAGGATTGCAAATAAGCTCTCTCTCAAATTATATAAAAAGCAAAAATGACCTTGATAATATAAGCCTTTTGTGACATGCTGTTTCTGATAGCTTTACATATAGCCTTATGAAAACCATCTGATTTTGTCCTTTTACTTTGCATTTTTAGACATTTCATTTCCCCTTCTTTGAATGAGAAAAAAGATCATCATTCAATATCTTTTGTAACTGCTATACGATGCTCCTTACAAGGGTTCTCTTATATTTAACTACTTACTATCTTTTAATTTCGTGGCATGAAGGTCTCTGTACATTTTTAAGCAACAAGATGAACCATCTGCATCCTAGTCTTTTATATAAATTTGAAGTTCATAGTGTGGTTGAAATTGTTCATAGTCTTTTATATGATTTGATTTTCACAGATCCTACATACATGATTCGAGCTATTCCAAGTAATGCATCAGACAATATCTACTGTACTCTTCTTGCTCATAGTGCAGTTCACGGGGCAATGGCCGGATACACTGGTTTTACAGTCGGACCTGTTAATAGCAGACATGCTTATATTCCAATTGCTGTAAGCACTTCCTATCCTTGTTCTGAATTTTTATTTTTATTTTAAATTATTATAATTGTTTGTTACACACATCCTATGGGTCTTTTTAATCCAATACCTTATTCTCTGCCTCATTTTTTTATAGAGGGAGAAAGTACCATTTGAAGTAGATCTCATTAGTTCTATGTTTTTATTTTTAATTTAGTTGGTGATTGAACTTTATAATTAACAGTTGTAGATTCAGAGAATCTTGACTAATTTCATTTGTAAATGTTCTTCTCTGAATATATGTGGTAAAAGTCTGGACTCAATGAAAATGATACAGCCATAATTTTTTTCAAACAGTAATGGTAAAATTGTGGAGACAAAAATTAGTGAAGTGATATAATAGTGCTCAGATACAGTCCTTTACATTAAGGATGCTTGTGTGTTTGGTTCAAATTTGAACATTATTTGTTGGCTTTCTCATTACAGTTAGACTACATAGGGAATCAATCATTTTGTTTCCCATACTGTTGCATGTCTTTTTCTTTAGTGTAAAACCCTTATTATGGTCCTATATACTTGCAACATCAATTGTAAATAAATATCTCTTTGGTTTGCTGCATTGCACTGGAGTGGTAGATTTTCTTATGGTTTGGCAGGGAGGTGTTGGGGGCGTGAGAGAAGAATTAGCATATAGGAAATGTTGGAGTTCCAATATGTAAAACGAAAATTTATATTAAGAGGGTTGCTTTTCTTTTCTTTTCTTTGGTTGGGTAGGGTTTTGGGTTTTTTTTGGGGGGGTGGTTGGTGTTGTTTGCAATTCAAGAGGCTAGAATTCTAAATATGTCATTAAGCTGCCTCTCTCTCTCTCCCCCCTCTTGAACTAATCTATTGGCTACTGCATTACTGCTGACATGCTCTTCATATTCCCTCTCTCTGGCATAGTATCTTCATGCCTATGCTTTTTGATAAACTATCACTTGTTCCCAAAAGTTTTAAACTGTTAGGAAATGGTGAATTCAATCATTTAACCATTATTTTAACACTCGCTCATGTGTAGTCTCCTCCTTAATAAATGGGGCCCAATATGTGAAATTTTTAATAGGAAGTAAAGTGGAGAAGTTTGAAGTTTGGACCACTTGCTCTCCAGGTCTGCACTGATGATGATGAATTTGAGCTAATGAGTTCTTTCTTCTGTGTATTTGATTGATTGTTTCTCCCTTTTATCTGTACGTGTATTTGAGTGAATTTTTGCCCTCTTGTATGCTCTGACTTCATTAAAGCATATGTATTTTTTTTAATGTAATTTTGTCACGATAATCGATGTGCTACATTGTTGAGTCAGAATCTTATTATGAATGGTATAATGTGGTTTTGCAGCGCGTGACTGAGACACAAAACATAGTGAAGCTGACAAATAGGATGTGGGCTAGACTTCTGGCATCAACGAATCAACCTAGTTTCTTAAACAGTGATGAGGGGATCCCAGAAAAAGTTGATCAAGAGCCTATTGAAGTTATGAACAGTGTGAAAACTACATCAGTCTAGAAACTATGATTTGAGTTCATATCCAAATTAATCAGCGTCATTTCTTGATTGCATTTTTTGCTGAGAGCTCTTTGCTCTTGCAGTTCTGAACAGGTTCTGTGGTTGCTCTCCTTATATGGTGAATCTCATTGAGTTATAGGTGGCTCAAAATCAATTGTAGGCTACATCTTAGGTTGGGTATTGCAAGCATCGATTTAAGTTATAGTGATGATAAATTATACATAGGAAGATTTCTTAGATACAAATGTTTTAAATGTAGCTTGACCAAAGAATAATACAAGAATACATAATGCTGCTAATGAAAAGTATATGTTTTCTTTCTATAGGGGACCTGTGCCATCTGGAACTTGTTGGCTTATTGTTGAATTCTATGTAATGATGAGAGAATCTAAAGCATGAAAATTATTTATGAACAGATTTTTGACTATTTTGAGGCATTAAAAATCCAAAAGCATTCTCTCTCCAAAATTGGGGGTGAGGTTCTCTACTTTCTCTTTATTCTGTGAAGAGTTTTTTTTCACTGGATATGACATCACAAATGCCTAAAAAGCAGTATGATATTTGAATATAGAACTGTGTAGATTAAATTGACTGAGAAATCTGGCCAACTTATTAAATTGACAGGCACAGGGGACCTGTGCCATCTGGAACTTGTTGGCTTATTGTTGAATTCTATGTAATGATGAGAGAATCTAAAGCATGAAAATTATTTATGAACAGATTTTTGACTATTTTGAGGCATTAAAAATCCAAAATCATCCTCTCCAAAATTGGGGGTGGGTTCTCTACCTTCTCTTTATTCTGTGAAGATTTTTTTTTCACTGGATATGACATCACAAATGCCTAAAAAGCAGTATGATATTTGAATATAGAACTGTGTAGATTAAATTGACTGAGAAATCTGGCGAACTATTAAATTGACAGGCACACATGAATTCCCAATTTGGATTTAGGTACTTAAGTGTGCACAGGGACGTTTAACTGGTTGTTTTATCTTGTTTTGTTTTTTAAATAGACGCCCAACTATTATTAGTCAATATTTATTTAATTAAACACTAAAGTTGTGATAAAATCTGATAGAATTCCATAATATAATTACCTTAGGAATAGATATGACTTATAACTCAACTTGTGGTGATTACACACCACCACTTCTCTCCCTCTGCCTACCTCCTCAAGGACCTTTGATTATTGCACACATGTGGTGGTACATCATCTGTGCTAATCATCCATTTCATGCGTTAAATGTGAATATACTTTAAAAAAGAAGAAGTAAAAAACACAGATATATCATGTGTTTAGAGTGTACACTAACGAGTGCATAAAAATATTTTTCCGTCCTTGAGAGGTAAGGTACAAGTGGCAAGCACATCAATTTGCTATTCAGATGGTCCCCTATTCCGTCCTTATGTGCTAGTTGCATACTAGGCAGGCTTTGGCATGATGTATGTATGCACGTTTACGCTGGAACTGAGAGACAAGTTTTGCAACTAGGTTGACTCTGAATTCTTCGAATGCAACTTGTCACCAAGCCTTCTCTGTCTGTCTTTTATCCAATGCATCCAAGTTGGAATGGCTGCCGACTACTTTTACGGTTCTATCTTAATTGACAAACAACTAGACTAGAACAACTTTTAGATCACAGCCGACCAGTCATCCATCCACCTTCATAAATTTGTCGAGTGCCATATTTCAAAGTAGGACAATATTTAGTAACAATTTTAAGGATGTTTGACGTTGATTAAAATTTAATTTAATTTTTTATTAGAAGGTGGGGTGATTTTAATATTTATAAGAGGGTCTGTGAAAAATTAACAGACCATTGGACATTTTTAAAGGTCCTCACTTTCATCATGTCCCACATAAAACATTGATACATTATGGGTAACTGTTAAATTCTTCCATTTTGCTTGATTGTTCTCTCTGCCCTCTTCGCCAATCTATTTGCACATCTATTAGCTTCACAGTATACGTGACATGGATGGATGGTCTAGTCGTGAGTTAATAGATTCCTATAGTCACAATCTAAAATAGAAATATCCAGTGCCCAAATATTATGAATTGTTAGCCAATTAATTACAAGCTTTGAAGTCCACTTAGATAAGATTTTATAACCTTGTCCCATGCTAAGCTTAATCCATATCTAATATCTAATAGCCCATAATTCAACAATGTTGTTTGTTGTAGTACCAGTACCTATTTTTATTGGAAAGTATTGTACCTAATGCCCATATTTATTTCTAATGAGGCCCCCCTCCACTTGCAACATTTTGATTACCTAATGTACTCCCATCCATGTTGAAAGTAATAAATTGAGGCGACCGGCCTACATGGGAGTCCAAGACATAACATCTTTTGTACTGAATTGATCAATATAATCACTAATTAAATTTAATTTGAAATCTATAGGACAAAACCTAAGAAATTGGACTTAAGTTTTGCATTTAGACTATCATAGGAATACAAGAACAAGATTTAGACACACAATTTTCTTAACTTTATGTCATTCCTCAATACTTTTAAGTTAAAACTCAAAAGTCCAAGAACTCTTGAACCATCGCACTCAAAATTTTCAAGACCTGAAATTATTTGATCCTAAGACCCTTTCCACTTGCCCTGCATCATATATAATACGTCACAAGGAATAGTTAGTAAGTCTCACATGATTTTGAAATAGCTACGCAATAGAAAAGTCTTAAAATCAAAACTCTAATAAAAACATAATGATGATATTTATAAGATTGATGATTGATAGCAACACCAGGCGTTGCTATTGCACCACCAGACACATATGAGGCGGCTTACTAAGCAAACCACCACATATTCTATCCTCTCATCGGCTAAATGAATTTGTCAAACCATGTTACTCAATCAATTCATTCAAATAGTGTGATATATAAGTATGCAGCCACATGCATGAAGACTTTCAAGTTTTATATTTGTTTTTGTAGAAGATAGGATTGAAGTCTGGGCATGGCTTTTTTATGTGGGACATGTCATAGAATCTCCATGGGCTATTGGAGTCACAGCACTAGTGAAATAAAATATCACGACTCCCGACATTCAACTCTTTTTTTTTTTTTGACTGACCGACATTCAACTCTAGAAACTACTGGTAGTGTAAAGTAAAAAGATTCGCAAACATATCGTATCATTTCATTTCGATGGGATAATATCATTAAGACATAATGAACTTTAAATTATGTGTCATCTTTGCTCTATTGTATCTACTAATTAATATAAAAAATTAGTGCAAGAAAAGGAAAATAAAAAATAATAACAGAAGAGAAACTATTCCAACTAGACATATGTCATGTGTGATAAGGCACTTAATTTGTAAATGGAAAATAATACACGTAGGATAAAGTTTGGCAACAGACAACTCTACTCAATATTTTTTAATTAGATGTAAATTTTAACAAATTTACCATTGTATTACATTTTCTTTTTATATTCTTCATTTCAGAAGATCAAATATCAATAACTATGTCATTAACCAAATGTTTAAATTTTAAGTTTTTGTAATATAAAATTATGTATAAGTTTATGGATTAAATAGTAAATAATATCTGATTGACACAAAATTTGATATATGTGTTAAGAACATAAAAAATATACAATTCAATGATATAGGATGTTCTTGGGGAAGCCTTTCATACCCCGGCATGGGTCCCGCGTTTGGGATTGCTTACTTGGGTGAATGATAGTAACCTGGGTAGTTAATGGTATCAGAGCCATGGATGGTAGGTGTATGAGTTTTATTTCTTTGCAATTAAGAAGTTACTAGGAATTTTATTACTACATAGCCACTACTTGCTCCTTGTTAGCGTTGGTCAGCCTAAAGACTCGTTGGCAAACCATAGTTTTGCGTTGGTCAGCCTCTTTGTTGTAGCCAACGGACAGGCGTTGTTTGGGTGGTCCCGCAATGGAGTTTCCCGAGGAGGTGGTCCCGATAGCAAGGATACCAGTGGTTAGTAATAGTTCCGTCAGTAATCATTAATTGCTTAGAAAGAGGATAAATACATTTATCAGTTCATCATCTGTTTGCTTGTTCACACTTAGGCTAGGCACACACTAATTTGAAACATGGACTATGATGATATAGATTATGATGAAGGTTATAGCATGAAAGATATAGATTATAATTGGTCAAATAGTGATATGGATTATGAAACAGATTCTGACTCTGACAGTGATATGGATAATTATGGCTATAATAATACAAATAATTGGAGTACTTTCACAGATGATAAAATCAACTGACAGACTAATAAACACAATAATAGTTTTTTAGATAGAATTAATAGAAAATTAGAATCTTTAGAAAATATTGACAGATCCACTATATATACTAAAGTTGAAAAGAAAAATGATAGTTTTTTGGACCTCTATAAAATAATGAAAGCTTTAAATTCACATTTGAAAAAAGAAATAGAATTTGAACCCCATCAAAGATCATCTTTTACAAAAACTATGACAGATAATTGGTGTATAAATAATAGTTTAAAAGAAGTTGTAGATAAGAACTTACAGACGTTAAAAGCAACTGACAGAAGAGTTGATGAAAAAATTGACCCAATTATGGAAAGAGTAACACGTATGGAATATAAAACAAAAGATCTCACAAAAGAAAAAATATAGAAAATGACAGACTAAAAGAAATGGTGGAAAAGCAAAACAGTAGTAATATAGAAGCATAAACAATGATAAAATAGTTGATAAAGAAGAAAATAGCAAAATAGATATAGTCAAAATAAATTAAAATAGGGTATGGAATATGAAAACTGAAACAAATAAAATCTTACTTAAAAATACTTCTGTCTTTGATTAAAACTGAAAACTTCTGTCTTTCTCACAAGCTTTGAAAATAAACACTGTCTGAAGAGTTACAAGATTACAAAGTAAAATCTGTAAAGGGTTACAAGATTATCTGTCTGAAGGGGTAAGGTTACAAGATTACAAAAAGAAAGTAGAGTACAAAAGTCTTTCGGAGAGAGGGAGAGGGAAAGCTATTACAAAGTCTTTCTAAAGCTTGGACCTTGGAATTGGACCTAAAATTTGAACCTTAATTCTGGACCTGTCTTCTGCCTTTGGAGTCTGTCCTTTTATAGATGGAGTAAACCATGGTAAGTCTTCAAAAGTAACCTGAGTTGATTAAAGTGAACTCAAGTTAATCTGTCGGTAGAATCTTAAACAGTAAAAGTCTTCAAAAGTAACCTGAGTTAAGTAAAATGAACCCAAGTTAATTTGTTGGTAGAATCTTGAACAGTAAAAGTGTATCTGGCAATCTGTCCGGGTATGCATGCTAGTGAATAGTAATGACTTAAAATCTGTCTGTATCTGTCTGGACTGTAATGGATTTGTCTAGAAGCTATTCATGCATGTTGGTGAATAGTGATCTGTCTCCAGTGAATAGTGATCTGTTGTCAGTGAATAATGATCTGTCGCCGTTGTCTGTTCGGAAGAGTATTCTGTCTGTCTGTGCATTTTGTCTATCTGTCTATCAATCCGTATCCGCGTAATTATCATAATCTAGCAGATTAGAGTCGTCCTTATACTGCTCATGCTCGTGGTGCACTCCATAATTATTACGTAGAGCACAGTATGTAATAAGAAGGTAGATAGGACCACGATCCTTTTCTGTCATTAGTCTGGGATCCTTAACAATCTTTCTTTGCCCAATAAGCCTTCTTGCTGAAGGTCTTGGACCATATACAGCTATCCTGTTGGTGTAGCCATATAGGTGGAAGCCTTCTCTGTCTAATTCATTCTGTACGTCATAAATCTTGTTATTCATGAAATTAGACCATTCTTGAGCCAGAGCACCTGGATCATCAAGTGCTAAATAAGTATCTCCTGTATACCAATTGTATTTAGGGATACAACCCCAATCATGGATAAGGACTAAAATGTGTGCTGGCTGAGCTTCCATATAATAGCTATTATCCCAGGCTGGAAGAGTACTCCAGATTAGTATTTTCATATAATTAAGTCCTCCAATCTGTGCGGCTGCTTCACGGATGACATTGGGAAATAAACTGATCTGATTTGCAGAAGTTATGGTTAATTTGCTAATAAACCCTGCTTCTAGCATTTCAGATAGCCATAAAGGATCACAAATTACTGGATCTTTTGTCTCTGTATTGATAAGTAATCCCGGATAGGGATTGTATCTGTCTCCTAGTCCTTCATAAACTCTGTCCGCGTCTCCAAAACTTTCATACCATGTAGCTTTATGAGATAGCCATGTATCATCTGTCATATCTTCTGTTCTGATAATTGCTGTAGAAACTAATACCTTGAAAAGATGCATCCATTTGTCATAAGAACTTGTTAGGGCTTTATGAGTTAATATTTTCTGCTGAATTTCAGGAAGTAAAGTTCTGATGGCAAGTCTCGTATTTTGTTGAATCTTAGGGTGGAGCTTTGAAAAGCTTGTTCCCATGAGATAGCTTTTTAGAGACTGTGATTCTGTCATTGTGGAGCTTGAATCTCCATCATCCTTGCCAGGGAGTTGACAATTAAGTGCTTCAATAACTGCACCAGTGTTAACAAGATGTAATTCCAAAGCCTGAAGGGTCATTTGGAATAAGGGTTTCTGTCTGAGGGTAAAGGCTGCTTGTAAATTATCAAGAAGTAGTTTAATATGAAAATGAAGGTCTGTAAATTCTCCGTCTTGAAACATGAGATCAGTGTTGGGCACTTTTTGCATAATTACACTTTTCTCACCACATGAATACATTGCCTCTGCTAGCAACGTATCTTGAAGGGATTTTGTCTCTAATGAGACACCTTCATGCATATCCAAAATTTTTAGTGAAGGCTTTCGAATACCCTTGGGTTGCACCGCTGGTGCCTGGCCCTTGTCTTTCTGAGAGAATCTTTTATTCATAGTAGTCTGCAATTGGGTTTTTGGAAAAGGATTATGTTTGGAACAAATATTTTCTTGCAAAACCTCTTTTGAAATTCTTTTGCCAATGTCTTTTTGTGAAATTCTTTTGAAATATTTTATAAGAAAAACAAGAAAAACAAGAAAAGTATTTATAAAACAAACAACATTTATAAAACAAACTTTTCTTTGTTCACTTTTGTGCTCTTGCTGAGTAGCAACAGTATTAGAGTAGTCATGATGGGATCTGTCAAAGTAAGTGAGATTCAGAATATTTCTTAAATCTAATATGATTCTATTCATACATGTACTACTATATGTCTCATCTTGCGAGAATAAAGTTTCTTCGTAAAGTCTTTTGTTAATAGGACAATCTATCAGGGGGTTATGATTAATTCTGTCTGTTAAGAGATTAAGTCTGTCATTGTCCAAGAAATTACTACAATTAATGTTTTCTTTAATGATCAATAAAGAAGAGTCTGTCAAAGATTCTTTTATTAAAATATCTGTTATATGAATATTTAAAGATGCTATAAAGGGTGTACATTTGTCATTTATTATAATTTTGTTTGGTCCTTCTATCATACTGTCAGTCCATATATTGTTAGTCCATGCATATTGATTATAAAAGATTGTGTCCATATTTTCGTCTTTTATGCCTTTTCTACTAAGTACTCTTGTAGATTGGACTTTATATTGATACTTATGCAAAAAAGCAATAGGAGAATAAGAACATATCTCTGTCTCTTTGTCTTGTTTATCTTTCTTTTTGTCATTTTCTGTCAATTGATTAACAAGTAATATTTCTGTCTTTAAAGATGACAAACTTGTTTCAGCTTTATTAATTCCTCTTTCATTGATATCTGTTAAAATAGTAACTTTTTTGGAAAAATGTTTTTCTTTCAAAACAGGTGGTATAATGAATCTAAAGAATATATCTTTTCCTAATACATTGGGTTTAATACCTTCTTCTGTCATTAAATAGGGGTAAAGTAAAGTCATAAAGGGGTTTCCTAGAATGATTTTAGAAGAAAAGTCTTTAGTTAAAACAAAAATTGTTTCAAAGCAAACTCCATCATTACATATGTGAACACTAGGTATTTTATAATTAATTATTAATTTTTCTCCATTAGCTTGAGTTAATTTTTCAGATGATTTTTCAAAATACTTTAAAGGTATTAATCTTTCTTGTATATAATTCATATCAGCTCCTGAAGCAATTTCTGTCAAAGAAAACTCTTTATTAATTACTAAAGTAATTTCTGTATGCCATTTTTGGAAAATTACTCTGTCAATTAAACTTAAGAAATTCTGTCTATTGCCATCATCATCATCATCATCAAATTTTCTGTCTGTGGAATCAGAAAATTCTTTTAAATTTATTATTTCTGCAATATTTCGCTCATTTATGTCCGTGGAATTTTCTTCTTTAATTTCTTTAATTTCCTTTTTTACCATTTTTGCTTCTGTCATTAAGTCTTGTAGAGCTACTGGTTTTATCTACATCATCTTGTTTTATTTTCATTTCTTCCTTTTCTTTCTTGTCTTTTTCTTTCTTATCTTTTTTCTCTTTTTTTCGACATTCTGTAACATGGTGTCCATATTTCCTACACCTAATACAAGCAATAGGTATTTCTATAGAATCTTTCAATTTTAATAAATATTCTTTCTTGTCTTTATGGTGATTCGGTAGATTTTCTATCAGTTTTATTATTATGTCTTTTTGTTTTCTTTTTCTTTTATTAATCTTAAGTGGGTTGGTTGATTTTAACTCTTTCTTTACATGATCTATTTCTTTTTGCTTAACATTAAATATTTCCATTAATTCATTTGTTATATCTTTCTCAAATTTTAATTTACTAATTTGTTTAACAATTTTATTATATCTGTCACATTGTTTTTTAGTATGTCCATATCTTTTGCATTTATGACAAATAGTATTACTAACATGTCTGTCAGTTTTCTCATTATTTGATAACGCAGTAGTATTTAAAACTATTATGTCTCTTTTTCTGTCTATCTGTAAAGGTGTATTTAAAAGTTTCATTTTTTAGTTAATTCTGTCAAACTATCATTTTGGGTATCTATTATAGATCTTTCAATTAATTCTAGTCTTTCATCAATTATTTCCCTTAAACTATTACACTTCTTGTTTTTTCTATTGACTATTTTCACTATTTCCTCTTTTGCTTTTACTAGACTATCACTATTAGCCTTTTCTTTTAAATTACCATAATTGTTACTATTTCTCTTTCATGTCTTATCTTTTCTTCTACTTCTATCTTCCTACGTAGAGATTAATTCTTTACTATTATTTGGTTTTGGTTTTTGCATAAAAACAAAATGATGATATTTATAAGATTGATGATTGATAGCAACACCAGGCGTTGCTATTGCACCACCAGACACATATGAGGCGGCTTACTAAGCAAACCACCACATATTCTATCCTCTCATCGGCTAAATGAATTTGTCAAACCATGTTACTCAATCAATTCATTCAAATAGTGTGATATATAAGTACGCAGCCACATGCATGAAGACTTTCAAGTTTTATATTTGTTTTTGTAGAAGATAGGATTGAAGTCTGGGCATGACTTTATTATGTGGGACATGTCATAGAATCTCCATGGGCTATATTGCAGTCACAGCACTAGTGAAATAAAATATCACGACTCCCGACATTCAACTCTTTTTTTTTTTTTTGACTGACCGACATTCAACTCTAGAAACTACTGGTAGTGTAAAGTAAAAAGATTCGCAAACATATCGTATCATTTCATTTCGATGGGATAATATCGTTAAGACATAATGAACTTTAAATTATGTGTCATCTCTGCTCTATTGTATCTACTAATTAATATAAAAAATTAGTGCAAGAAAAGGAAAATAAAAAATAATAACAGAAGAGAAACTATTCCAACTAGTCGCTAACCCGTGCGATGCACGGAAAAACTATTGACTCTGAAAAAAATGAAGAAATATTTACCTTTTATACTTTTCCATAATTTAAAAGTGTTGTCTATCATTATTGAGTTGCAAGTGCATAGTTCCTGAAACTTACAAAGTAATTTACAATTTTTAAATTAATAAAACAAAACTTCCAATAGTTATATATACACACATGTTTAAAACTAATATAAACTACAAATATATAAACAAATGCCATGATATGAGGAAGATACACTAAGTTTCAAATTTGAGTAGCAATATAACTTTCTCGTAGTAATAACAATATAGACAATTCAAAATTATAATACCTAATTCCATTATCTTTATGTTGAATCCATACAAATAATTAATTGAAATTAATCCAAACAAATAATTAATCAACCAAAAATCATAGCTTTTAATAAGAAAACAAAAAATCACATGAACCTAAATAAAAAGCATTTAAGGTGAAGAATTAAGATCAACATATGAAAGAAAATTAATTCTAAATATAACAAAAGAATAAGATAGAAAGAAAATCACAGGCACATATGAAAGAAAATAAAAAATTCAACATAAAAGATAAAATTCATTAATAACAATATAAACAAATATCCACATATTTTGAATTGAAATTTTATTAATAATAACAATATAAACAAATTTGACATAAAATTCATTAATCAAAGAAGAAAGTTGAATTTTTGTTTTTGAGTCTTATCAGAATCTTTGTTTTTATATAGATTATCAACGTTTGAGTTTGAATTTAAGTTGGACTTATTAGAAAGATAAAGTTTTACTCATTGTTAAGTTTTGATCAAACAAAAATAATTTTGTTTTAAAAAAATTATAATAATGAGTTTGAGTTTAAGTTAGACTTGTTAAAGAGATAGAGTTTCACTCTTTATTAAGTTTTGACTAAACAAAAATAATTTTATTTAAATAAAATGATAATAACGAATATATATATATATATATATATATATATTTATATATATGTGATCAATCCTAACGAATATCTTAAAAGATCTATAACCGACCACAAAAAATATATTAGATCATGATTTAGTTGTTGTGGTTGAGGATTATATTTAAAGAAAAATTAAAAACAGTACTTAAAAATTAAAAACCAAGCCTACAAAACTGCCTGAACAGCTCAATTTTTGGAGTGGCTTGAAAACAATGGTTAACGTTTGGTTGTGTGAATGCATATTAAACTTAAAATAATTAAAAGTTAGTTTTGCTTATCTATATATAAATTATGAGGAAAACAGTTTTTGAGCACTGATTTTTATAATACGTTATAGTGAAAAAGTGTAGAATAGAAAACAAAAAAAAATGGAAATAGTAAGAGTATGAACCTTCAATTATGTCGTCTTCGTCTTTGTCATCATCTCTTTCAATTCTCTGTTTCTTTTGAACCTTCATGCTTCCTACCATGGCTTTAATTTGCCATGTGTGTTTTCTTTGTGAAAATTTTAGTAAGTATGAAGAGTTTTGACCTTGGCAAGGGTTTATATTTGTTGAAATATTTGTTATAGAATTTTAGTTGAATTAGAATTTTCAAGCTCTTGAACCATATATCTAATAGAATTTTATTTAAACTAAACTATTGTAACACTTGATAAGATAATTACACATTGAAGAGAAATAATAAATATATAAGATATAAAACCTAAAATAAAAAGAATCTAAAATAAAAATAAAAAGAAAATAGTGATGACGTGGAAAATTGTGGGAGTTTCAGAGGTTTCGGTTTTATATATATATATATATATATATAGACTAGACATATGTCATATGTGATAAGGCACTTAATTTGTAAATGGAAAATAATACACGTAGGATAAAGTTTGGCAACAGACAACTCTACTCAATATTTTTTAATTAGATGTAAATTTTAACAAATTTACCATTGTATTACATTTTCTTTTTATATTCTTCATTTCAGAAGATCAAATATCAATAACTATGTCATTAACCAAATGTTTAAATTTTAAGTTTTTGTAATATAAAATTATGTATAAGTTTATGGATTAAATAGTAAATAATATCTGATTGACACAAAATTTGATATATGTGTTGAGAACATAAAGAATATACAATTCTATGATTAAATTTTCAAAATATGTAGGTACGTTTATTTTTTTAGTGGAAATTATAGACTTAGGTTACAGCAAAATTTGTAACCAAACTTTATTTATATACATAAGACTACGATTAATTTTCCATGTGAGTAATTATTTTAATGGTAAAATACTATTTTGGTTTTTAAACTTTATCAAAAATTTGTTTTTCATTTTTAAACTTTAAAAGTTTGTTTTTTGTCCCTAAATTATTGAAAAGATCATTTTCTTTCATTACAATATTGAAAATGTTTTACTTTTTGTCCTTAAACTATATCAAAAATATGTTTTTCGTTCCTAAACTATTAAAAAAAATTCATTTTTTTATCCATATTTTTGTCACTAGCTAAACTATTAAAAAAACTTTTTACAAGGTTTAAGAATGAAAAAAGAACTTTTTAAAGTTTATGGATGAAAATAAACTTTTAATAAAATTTAGAGACCAAAATAATATTTTACCGTTCTTTTAAAACTAACTTAGAGCTTACTTTGTAGAATTTCATTCAAATATCTTCTTCTTTTACCAAAAAAGAAAAGAAAAAGAGTAATCTTATTTTTTTGTCTTGCCATGATACCAATTTACAAAACATAAGCTAATTCGTTGCCTTATTGTACCAACAATTATCTTCTACTTCTGTTTTATAGTGTTAAGTTATGATTTTTCACATAACATTTATATTGGCTTTATTCCATGACAAAAAATGTTGTAATTTCTTTAATTTATTTCCTTGTATTTTGTTAGATTTAATTGTAATGAGTTTAGTTTTAAGTGGTCAAAATTTGATCAAGACAGTTGAAGGTCACATGGGGAGCATATGCTAGAAGCTGAAGAGACAGTGTGTTTCGCGACTCATCTCGCAACTTGGCCAACTCGCAAGATGACCTATGAGATGCACTGACAACTGAGATTTTGAGTGTGACTCATATACCCTTTACCCATACTATATATATCTTTATTACCCACAAAATTGTAAGGGGGCTATTAAGAAGAAAACCCTAGAGAGAGGTTTCTACAACACCTACCTTGTTAGAGAGAGCTACTCATCCTCAAGAGAGAAATTCTTGTAGTCTCTTCTCCTCCCCTCTTCCATTGTTATACCTTGAGAGGAAATTTGTACCCAAACACAAACCATACATATTCAGAGTGTAGAGAGTGTTTTGGAGTTTGGGAAGCATTTGGTATTTGCCAAAATAAGCCGGTGAAGCTTGGCGGTGCAATCGGGTGGTATTGCGGACGGGAATCTAGTGAAGACAAGATTCCGAGAAGTTCGTCGGTAGTTGGAGCTTGGAAGGCTCAAAATTTTTGGGTAGATTAGGTTTGGAGGGCCTTTTTGGTATTCTTGTACTCCAACTTATTCACTTGTGGATCATTTTTGGCTTGGAGGGCCGTAGATAGGTTTTTACGCCGAGTTTTTCGGTTTTCCTATTCGATAACATTGCCTTTTTATCTTGGGTTTGCTATTCTTTTACCCACTGCCTTTTACATTTTAGCATTAAACTTATTTGTTCATCTATACAATTATTGAATGCTTCAATTGATTAATTTGCTAATCATGTATATTTCACATTAAATGTGTTAAGCATAAAATTAATCAAATCGTAATTAAGAATTGGGGGCCTAAACAAGTTATAGTGTTTTGCACTATTTGAGCTTTCATATAAAATGACCATCTCAGAGAATGTAAGTTTCATATATTTATAGGATTCACATGCTGTGAAAGACTTCTCCTATAGAACCAAGATATATCTTCTATTGGACAACTAGCTTGTAACCGCATAAGCATGAATATACTTAAAAGATACAAATTAAGATGCATAGTATAATAATCTTACATATATAATTTTAAATATTATTGATAGTCATTCTTAATTTTTTTTAACTTTTTAAAAAGTCTTGTAAGAATGTTAATAGGTAGAAAATGTAAATTGTCCATTTTTTAAATATTTTTATGTTCATTAATTCTAGACTCTTTGGTTTTTATACACAATAACTCATTTGAATGGATATTTATGACATGGTCCCACATTTGATTTCAAAATTAAGAAATAAAACTCTATCTAAATATAAATAATTTAGGACATATGACGCAAAATTAGACTTCAATTATAGAATCTAATTGGATTTTCTCTAAACTTTACCTATATATATACACATAAAATTTTTGTGCCAAATGAATTGTTTTTAGTTATAAAAAAAGGCTCATAAATATAAAATCATTCAAACTCTCTCTTCCTCTAATTTTATATATAGTGTTAGATATATGATTATGTTTTTTTTATGATTTATTTATATTGGATTCCTTGTTTTCTACTCTAAATTAACTCATTTCGCACAAAAATTAAAAAATTTCGATTAGATGGAACACGTTCTGTAAAATTAAACTCTAATTGAAACCCAAATTTTACACTAAACTAACTAACTTGGTTCAAAAATTTAAAATTTTTTATTAGATGGGATATGTGTCACAAAATTAGACTCTAATTGAATTCAATTTAAAATCTAATTAGATTTTCTCTCAGTTTTACTTATATATATATATAGATGACTTATAAACTTGAATTGTTTTTAGTTCTAAAAAAAAAAAAAAGCTCATAAATATAAAATCATTCAAAAATTATGTTTTTTATGGTTTACTTATATTAGACTCATCTTTTTTACACTAAATTAACTCATTTGGTATAAAAATTAAAAAACTTAAATTAGATGTGACATAAAATTAAACTTTAATTGAAATCTAATTTTTACATTGAATTAACTCACTTGGCAAATTTAAAAATTTAGATTAGATGGGACACGTGACGCAAAATTAGACTCTAATTGAATTCCAATTTGAAATCTAATTGGATTTTCTCTCAGTTTTACCTATTATTAGATATATAGATTATGCATATAATATTACAGAGGATAACGTGTAGTCCATTCATCAAAAAGTGTACATGCTAAAAAATTGGTCGGCTAGTTTTAGCAATTTCATTCAAAAGTTTCATATCAAAGTTAACTCTCAATTTCATATAGTTTGCTTCTTCTCAAGCCAATTCGCTTGCCATCTTCAACATTTTATTATGGTCCCTGTTTGTAAACATCTCAAGATTACTTGATACACTTTCTCTGCTTATTTGAAAAGTACATATAACATGTGATTACTATCCACAAAATTGTCTTATCACAGGAAAACATTCTCAATTTTGCTCAATTATTGAAAAATCTGAAATAATTCATATAATTTACAGATAGTTCAAGAATCAATGCCACAATCCGTTCTACAACTTCTTATTATGTGCTTTCTCAGCCATTTTAATTTCTTCCTCTCATCTCTTTTTTTTTTTCCTTTGTTCCTACACCACCTCATTAGATTGGCCTTGAATTACCAATCCTTATCCGGCAAGCCACAAAGGATACTCCACTAAATAGTTTAGCACTCTCCACCCAACAGTGTAATTAGCATCATCTTTATGATCAAAGCATTAACATTAATTTTGGATCGAACTTGGAGGTGGTATCTTATACAAAGGCAACATTGCTCACATGTGCATATGTGAGCACATTAAGTTCATGCATGTGAGTCTCACTACATGTGAGAAAAATCTTTACATATAGAGTGGTAAGATACTTATTTTTTATGACATCGACCTTATATACTTAAATATTTTTATGTTCATTAATTCTAGACTCTTTGGTTTTTATATACAATAACTCACTTGAATGGATATTTATGATATGGTGCCACATTTGATTCCAAAATTAAGAAATAAAACTCTATCTAAAAATAAATAATTTAGGACACATGGTGCAAAATTGGACTTCAATTGTAGAATCTAATTGGATTTTCTCTAAACTTTACCTATATATATATACACATAAAATTTTTGTGCCAAATGAACTGTTTTTAGTTATAAAAAAAGGCTCATAAATATAAAATCATTCAAACTCTCTCTCTTCCTCTAATTTTATATATAGTATTAGATATATGATTATGTTTTTTTATGATTTATTTATATTGGATTCCTTGTTTTCTACTCTAAATTAACTCATTTGACACAAAAATTAAAAAATTTTGATTAGATGGAGCACGTTCTGTAAAATTAAACTCTAATTGAAACCCAAATTTTACACTAAACTAACTAACTTGGTTCAAAAATTTAAAATTTTTGATTAGATGGGATATATGACGCAAAATTAGACTCTAATTGAATTTAATTTAAAATCTAATTAGATTTTCTCTCAGTTGTACTTATATATATATATATATATATAAAGATGACTTATAAACGTGAATTGTTTTTAGTTCTACAAAAAAAATAAAAAATAAAATAAAAAGCTCATAAATATAAAATCATTCAAAAATTATGTTTTTTATGGTTTACTTATATTGGACTTCTCTTTTTTATACTAAATTAACTCATTTGATATAAAAATTAAAAAAACTTAAATTAGATAGGATACATGTCGTAAAATTAAACTCTAATTGAAATCTAATTTTTACATTGAATTAACTCACTTGGCAAATTCAAAAACTTAGATTAGATGGAACACATGGTGCAAAATTAGACTCTAATTGAATTCCAATTTGAAATCTAATTGGATTTTCTCTCGGTTTTACCTATTATTTGATACATAGATTATGACAAGGGAGTATGCATATAATAGAGGATAACGTGTAGTCCATTCATCAAAAAGTGTACTCTACTAAAAAATTGGTCGGCTAGTTTTAGCAATTTCATTCATAAGTTTCATATTGAAGTTAGCTCTCAATTTCATATAGTTTGCTTCTTCTCAAGCCAATTCGCTTGCCATCTTCAACATTGTATTATGGTCCCTGTTTATAAACATCTCAAGATTACTTGATAAACTTTCTCAGCTTACTTGAAAAGTACATATAACATGTGATTACTATCCACAAAATTGTCTTATCACAGCAAAGCATTCTCAATTTTGCTCAATTATTGAAAAATCTGAAATAATTTAAATAATTTACAGATAGTTCAAGAATCAATGCCACAATCCGTTCTACAACTTCTTATTATGTGCTTTCTCAGCCATTTTAATTTCTTCCTCTCATCTTTTTTTTTTGTTCCTACTCCACCTCATTAGATTGGCCTTGAATTACCAATCCTTATCCGGCAAGCCACAAAGGATACTCCACTAAATAGTTTCGCACTCTCCACCCAACAGTGTAATTAGCATCATCTTTATGATCAAAGCATTAACATTAATTTTGGATCGAACTCGGAGGTGGTATCTTATACAAAGGCAACATTGCTCACATGTGCATATGTGAGCACATTAAGTTCATGCATGTGAGCCTCACTACATGTGAGGAAAATCTTTACATATAGAGTGCGTAAGATACTTATTTTTTATGACATCGACCTTATATACTTAAAAATAGACCCAGCAACATATTAACACTTGATAACAACCATTCTTCAAGATAACTGCATCAACCACTCTCATCCTCCGCCTCCCAAAACACCCAACTCTCCACTGCCACATCATCAGATTCCGGCGTCTCCACTCTCTTCTCTCTCCTCCTCTTCGGGCCGTTGGTTTCTACCGCCGGAGGATGGTTAGACGCACCGGCCTCCAAAGGAAAATTCAGTATGGCTTTACAGCCCCTCATCTTGAAGGCAGCACAATCATATGCCCTAGCAGCATCAACATCAGTGTCAAAGGTTCCAAGCCAAACCCGATGCCCCTTCCGGGTTGGGTCCCGGATCTCCGCAGCAAACTTGCCCCATGGTCTTCGTCGAACTCCCCTATAGTGCCTCCACTCACTATAATCTGACGCCTTGTTGGAACCTTCA
Source organism: Quercus lobata (assembly GCF_001633185.2). Taxonomy (NCBI): domain Eukaryota; kingdom Viridiplantae; phylum Streptophyta; class Magnoliopsida; order Fagales; family Fagaceae; genus Quercus; species Quercus lobata. The sequence continues at coordinate 27,941,464 of NC_044912.1, read as the reverse complement.
GCTACTTTGGACTCGATGCATGCTTTCTTGGACAAGTGCTTTGGACTTGAAATGTGGGGTTTTGGAGTTGAGTCAATAACATTGCCTTTTGTTTCGAAATCAGAAGCTTGTTGGTTGAGGTAGTTTGAGTCCAAAATGAGAGAATTGGATTCAGAATCAGATGGGGGGCTTTGAGCTTCATGTTTGACAGGTTGAGTAGCATAATAGGCTTTAGGAGAACTACTGAAATTGAGGCTGTTAATAAAGTATTCAGTGGAGGTGAAATCTCCAAGAAGGTGTTGTCGGATAAGCTCTATGGTTGAGGATTCATCTGCAGCAGGTGTTGTCATATTTGAGCTTAGAAAGCAAAAAACTATGAGAGCTTAATATATAATATATTTTTACTGTCAGAAAAAAAAGAGAGAGTAGGGTATATATAAGAGTCAAGACTTTTCAATTTTGCAATGATAATATTGTCCTGTCCACTCATTAGAATCAATATGTCAAAAGGGGATGTACCTTTCTTATGAGACTGATCATCATATAATGTATTGAGTTGTATTAGATGTCCAATGCATTGAGAGGAGCTTCTCACACGTATTTCACTCCATCTGTCACCACTTGAACTTGTAATCTTATCCTTTATCATTAAATAAGATGAGTTGTAGTGTCTTAGAATTGAAATGAAAGCAAAGCAACCCACACTACAACAAATATTGAATCCCAAGTTGTTATTTGGCATCTAGCTACCGGAGTAATTGTTGTGTGCCAGGGGTGCAGTTGTAAATGGACAGAACACAGGTTATGAGACAAAGAAATTTGCAACTTGTTTAATTGGGGGGACCCTAGGCCCTAGCACTATGCCAATATGCAAACTTAACTCTTGGAAACGAGAAAAGACAGAAGCTATGAAAAGTTATAAGTGACCATTTGCAAGATGTTGCTAGAGTCAAACCTACCACATCATCAACTTGTGCATAACATTTAACTAGTGAAAAAGATAAACAACCACAAAAGGAAAAGAGAAAATAAAAGGAGAAAAAGAAACAAAAATAAAATCTTATTGCTTTTATTGGAATTAGAGAAATACTAAAAGTAGGGTTAGGTTTAGGGCTTGTATGTAACATCCATTGAATTATTTTCCATGAAATAATTTTAGTGACTCCACCATAAGATAAATACATGGGCTATAATTCAGATCATGTAATTGGTGTTGTGGACGTGGATGTTACGAATTTGGTTAACAATTATTTTATTTTTCAGTGATCCTAGCTACCCATGGGGGCAATACATAGGTGTGGCCCTTCCTGTAAGGGTACATAGGACATGGAAATTTGAATATTGTATTTGTGACATTTTCTTATAACTTGATATTCTTATATGGTTTTCTCTCAAAAAAAAAAAAAAAAAAGATATTCTTATATGGTTTGAGTAATCATTTATATATATATATATATATCCAAATATCACATTTTCTCTTTGTTGATATTCTTTTATAGGACATTGAGATCTATTGAATTTATTGACTTATTGTTAGCCACCTTTGTTGATATTTTACTTATTGCTTCTTGTTACCCCTGATGGTAGTATGCGAATTATCACTGTATTTGGCTTTTAGCTCATTACTTGGTTGTTCCATTTTTTTTTTCAGATTAACCGTATAGATTTATAGTCATAAAAGGTTGTTGGGAGATGATTGCTTTGCTGGAGGTGGACAACTATTGTGATTTTGAGCCCTCAATTGTCATTGAAGAATTTTCTTATACCTAATTTTAAATTTGGAATTAAAAAATGGTTTTGTAAATATACTTAAAAAAAAAAAAAAAAAAACTTTTGGCGGAATCCACATATTCCATAGTTGTTTCGAGGATCAACAACTCATCGGCTCACGAGAACTCTCCCCCATTTTTGCTGATTTTTTAAAGCTCCATGGCCAAGTGATATGCGACCTTTACCATGAAGACTCCCTTGGGTGACCTAAACCAACCAACCGATTAGTTCATCTGAAGAGCTCAATGGGACTGACTTTATCACATTGGCCTCTAGAGTATCAAACAAGTCGTCCACCAATGCTTTGAGGGGGAGAAGGATTTGAACCCTAGTTATTCTTATAAGGGAGACCAGTTAATGCCACTAAGCTAATTAAAAGAATCTTGACAATGTTGACATTATTATAGAAATGAGAGTTATCATATTAAAATTAAGATATGAACAACGAAGATACTAGAGTTACAAGATTTTTTTACAAAATATTGATGTGGTGAGTATTTATTAATAAATGAAAAAAAGTGATATTAGTGATGGGTCCAGATAAAAATTAGTAAGAATTAGCAACAACAATGATTTATAAAAATGTTATAAAATAGTTTTTAGTTGTAGCATTACTTAACACACAAATACAACAAGATCTTAAGGTATAATAGCAAACTCAATCTTCTTCAATGCAAAAAGATTAGTATCACCATGACTTAGATCAAAAGTTAAATTTTATTTGTTTAAGTAAACTCAGTGTGCTCTCAATTTAATTGTATTACCTTTGCTATGAGATATCAAAAACAAAATCTTGATTCCTCTATTTCACTATCATCGATTGTGATTGTGGGTGACAAAAAATATCATGTACACAACATAAGATTGTTTTATTATTACAAATTCATTTTATATATTAGGGTAAATTCCATTAACCTCCCCTGAGGTTTGGGTAAATACCACTCAGGTCCAAAACATTTCAAAATTAACCAATTAGGTCCCTAAAAGACATATTAGTCCCCAACACCCTTAACACCGTTACCTCTCCGTCATTTTTCTTTCCCTCACTCAGAACTCTTTCTAGTCTCTTTTCTCCAGTTCCTCTCCCTCTTTCAATCCCAGCCAAAGCCATAACAAAAAACCCCAAATCTTACCACAAAACTCAAAGCCAAAGCCAAAGTCATTTTTCTTCCCCTTAGACTTTACTCTTCTCTCTTGTCCCACAATTTCTTTCTTAGATTTCCCTTCTCTCTCCAACCCGACCCACTCAAGGAAGTTGGGTTTGGGTGGGACCTAGAAAGAAGAACCAAGGATGAAGGGGAGCCAATCGGGAGTAGACTTTTGGACAATGATACTGTGGATCAAGTCGTCAAGCCTCTTCAGAGCCAAGGCCTCGAATTCACCGTCGGATGATGATGATGACGCAGCATTGCCTAGGTGGTCGATCTCGATGTTGCTAGAGAAAAACAACCTACTATGTGTGTTTGTGTTTGTTGAGGATTTGAGAATCAGAGCTGTTGTTTGTGTTTGTTGAGGATTTGAAAAACAATATCCACCCTCATATTTTTTTTTTTGGGTTTTTTAGTTGTTGTTTGTGTTGATGATGGAAATGAAATGAAAAGATTTTGTGGGTTCTGATTTGTTAATGACATGAATTTGTGACTTTTGTTCTTTGTTGTTGTTGTTTTGAATCATATCACAATTTATCATACATTTTTTCCTTGTTTTGGCGGTTCGTGCTGGGAAAACAATGCGAATGATTTTTTAATTTTATGTTATCAAAACTCAAATTTGGATTTAAGTTTTGTGGTAAGATTTGGGTTTTTTTGTTATGGCTTTGGTTGGGATTGAAAGAGGGAGAGGAACCAGAGAGAAGAGACTAGAGAGAGTTCTGAGTGAGGGAAAGAAAAATGACGGTAACGGTGTTAAGGGTGTTAGGGACTAATATGTCTTTTGGGGACCTAATTGGTCAATTTTGAAATGTTTTGGATCTGAATGATATTTGCCCAAACCTCAAGGGAGGTTAATGGAATTTATTCTATATATTAATAACAAAATCATTTTAAATTTTACTAAAATAATTTAACATTAATTAATTAAGAAATTCATTTTTATATCTGTTTCTTTGTCTTTATAAATATATTCACCTTGATAGCTAATAATTGCACCTTAGAATACTCATATATTAGAGAGAGTTTTTTTTTTTTTTGGTTGTTGTTGTTGTTGTTGTTGAGGGAATAGAGAGTTAATTGAGACACATGCATGTACTTGCATTATCATCAACATTCGGTTACAACATGTAAGCAAACGATGGGGCTATTTCAAAGTTTGTCACATGCACACAGCACAACCATGTGTTGTCCTTTCATAGACCCCACAACCAAAATTTTGTTGAAGGGTTTTGGTAACCTTCTTCTAAATTCTAATATTAACTACTTCTGTGCTAGTGTTGCGCGTGATAATTTCTTAAATAAAGTATTATTTTAGTTCTTAAATTTTGTAATTTTTTTTATAATTAGTTTTATCATATTTTTTATGATCTCATCTATAACGTTTTTACTATTATCATGTATTTATTGTTTGATGATTTACATAATATAAACATTAAATAAGAGGTAGAATTGCTCATTAGATTTTTAAAAGTCATGGTATATATAAAAGGTTAAATGAAATGTCAAAAATGAGATTATAAATTTTTTCAACTTTGTTTCTTATATGATTTCTATTATTATTAATTGGAGAACATCTCATTTTTAGTTATTATAGGTGATAGGCGAGCAGAAAATTAGTCTAACTCTGGTTCATCTAAAGGGGTTGTCCAGAGCCAATTGAGCAAGTTTGACCTTGAATCACCCCAGAAGAAGTAAAAGTGTTCATGGACAATAATACTACTCTTGATCAGTGAAGTCTCCCATGGACGATAAAGTCGTCTGTGATGAAGGTCGTCCATGGACGACCTTCAGATGTCCATGGATGACCAAACAGTCCTTCACCAGATGGACATGGACGACCTTCAGATGTCCATGGACGACCAAATAGTCCTCCACCAGACGGACGAATACGCAACACTTAGAACTTTCGACTCTCTGTAGCAGTTACTAAACCCGCAACTATCTCAACGAATCCATCAAATAAGTTAACTTTCGTTAGTGGTTACAATTTTAGTAACCATTGAGGAAGTTAACTCCGGACTCATTGGCTTCCACAAATCTTGGGGAGGTTATTGGACAAATAACCGTCCCCAGGATCCCTATATAAAATAACCGTCCCCAGGATCCCTATATAAAGGACCCGTCTGAACCCGACAGAGGTAAGAACTTTTCTGAGACACTACTCCCAAATACTTGGAATTGCATTCCTGCGAGACTAACTTCTACATCGGAGGGGGTTTGGCCGGTCTTCTCCGGTCTCCTCTTTGACTGTTTGCTTCTTGTAGGCCTTTAATCGCTTCAGTAGCCCACCGAAGCCAGATCATCCACCTTACTGATTCGGAGCGATATCAGTTGGCGCTGTCTGTGGGAACGCGAGATTGTTTTGCAACTTTCTTTTCCACAACAAAGGGTTAGGATGGTCAGGACCAGATCGAGGGCTACTAGCCCAGGCCGTCAGGAAAGCAGATGCGCTTCAAGTGATCCCCAGCATGATCGCCAATCTGCACCAGTCATGCAGACATCGTCTGTTCAGCATGTGCAATCTATGGCGGCTACAATGGCGGAGTTGACTCGCCAAAACCAAGAGTTAAGAATGGAGATCAATCAGAGAAGACAGACACGTGAGGAACGTGAAGGAGGAGGACAAACACAAGGTCATGGCGATAGAGAAAATCCTGAGATTGGAAGTCAGTTAAGAGGCACCACTTCACGGACGGTACCACACTTGAAAGAAGAAATGGACCAAATGAAGAAAGTCATGGAGGAAATGAAAGAGAACATGAGGAGGACGAATCCTATAGAAGATTTGGTCCACAGAACTGACTCTCCCTTTACGGCTTCCATCAACAGTCATCCTCTACCATCAAAATTCAAACTGCCTTCCCTGGATTCGTACGATGGAACGCGTGACCCATTTGACCACATTGCTACTTTCAAGACAACTATGCACATTTAAGGGGTCCCTGATGAAATCATGTGTAGAGCCTTCCCTACCACCCTTAAAGGCCCGTCGCGAGTTTGGTTCAGCAAAATACCTCTAAGTTCTGTAGGTTCTTTCGAAGAGTTAAGCAAATTGTTTGTTAACAACTTCATCGGGGGATAAAGACACAAGCACTCTTCGTCCAGCTTGCTGACCATAGAGCAAGGGGAGAACGAAAGCCTGCGGTCATTCATCACTCGCTTCAACAGAGAAGCCCTTAGTATGGACGAGGTAGACGACAAGCTTCTATTGGCGGCCTTCCACAACGGGATTAATTCTGATTTATTTATCCACAAGCAATATGAGAAGGAGCCTCAAACTATGGTTGAGCTCGTCCATTCGGCTCAGAATTTCATGAATGCAGAAGATGCGATCATAGCCAAGAAGAGGAAAAGAGCTGAAAGAATGGAAGCGCACCCAGCACGCCACTCAGAACAAGGCCCTCGTCCAAAGAAGGGATGGACGGAAGATAAGAAGGAACGAGATAATAGGAAGACGGGTCCTTTGGGAAGAAGCCAGAACTATACGCCCCTGAATGCTCCACTTGATCAGGTGCTCATGCAAATAAAAGACGACCCTTCTTTAAAATGGCCAGAGAAGATGAAGGGAGATCCCAATAAGCGCAATAAAAGTAAATATTGTCGCTTCCACAGGGACCATGGGCATGACACGGATGAATGTTATGACCTGAAGTAGCAGATTGAGAATCTTATTAGACAAGGAAAGTTGAGGCACTTCGTTGGAAGGGATCATAGAGATGAGAAGTTGAAAGGAAAAATGGAGGAATCATCCTGGCCCCCACTAGGGGAGATAAGGATTATCATTGGAGGAAACTCGATGGGGCAATCTTCCAAGTCGAAGAAGACGTATCTCAAAATGGTGCAAAACGTCCAGCTCTCTGGACGATCGCCAAGGACGAGATCAAGGGACGAGCCGGCCATTTCCTTCACCGATGAAGATGCTGAGAGGATCCATCACCCGCATGACAATGCGATTGTCATTACTCTGCTTATTGCAGATTATACAACCAGTAGAGTGTTAGTTGACAATGGAAGCTCAGCAGACATATTGTACTACCCTGCCTTCCAACAGATGAGGCTTAGGCGGGATCAACTTCGTCCAGTTTGCTCACCACTGATAGGGTTCGGAGGAATGAAGGTGCAGCCCGTAGGCACCATTACATTACCAGTAGTGGTAGGGTCATACCCGCAACAGATAACTAGGGAAGTCAATTTCCTCGTGGTGGACTGTTTGTCTTCATACAATGCCATTATTGGAAGATCAACTCTGAACAGTTGGAAGGCGATAACATCTACCTACTATCTATCAGTCAAATTCCCTACGGAGTACGGGATAGGGCAAGCACAAGGAGATCAGTTGGCGGCTAGAGAATGCTATTTAGCTATGGTGGCTTTGGACGAACAGGTGTAGACAATGAGTATTGAGGAAAGAAGGGTTGTTGCAGAGCTCACAGAAGTATTGGAAAATGTTCTTTTGCAAGAAGATGATCCCGAGAAATTCACCAAAATTGGAACAAGTATGAAGGAGAAGGCAAGAAAAGACCTCATCCAGTTCCTGAGAAAGAGTATCGATGTTTTCGCATGGAGCCATGACGACATGCCGGGAATTGACCCAAGTGTGATCACTCATAGATTGAATGTGTACCCCTTTTTCAAGCCTATTCGTCAGAAGAAGAGGGTGTTTGCCCCTGAGCGAGATAAGGCAATCAAGGAAGAGGTTCAGAAACTGACCACGGCACAGTTCATTAAGGAAGTCTATTACCCGGATTGGTTAGCCAATGTTGTGATGGTGAAGAAAGCAAATGGCAAGTGGAGAATGTGCGTAGATTTCACTGACTTGAACAAGGCTTGTCCCAAGGATACTTATCCTTTGCCACACATTGATCAATTGGTGGACTCTACGGCTGGCCATCAGTTGCTGAGTTTCATGGACGCCTTCTCAGGATATAATCAGATTAAGATGGACGAAGCTGATCAGGAAAAGACTTCCTTCATTACCAGCCAAGGCTTGTTTTGCTACAAAGTGATGCCCTTCGATTTGAAGAACACAGGGGCAACTTATCAAAGGTTGGTAAATCACATGTTTCGTCCACAGATAGGATGGAATGTAGAGGTTTATGTCGATGACATGCTTGTGAAGAGCATAGACGAGGGAAGCCATTTGGACGACCTACAGGAAACCTTTGAAACACTTAGGCGATATAAGATGAAATTGAACCCAAGTAAGTGTGCATTCGGAGTATCGTTGGGAAAGTTTCTAGGGTTCATGGTTTCACAAAGAGGAATCGAGGTGAATCCAGACAAGATTCAAGCCATATTGGAGATGGAGCCACCGAAGAATATCAAGGAAGTCCAATCCCTCACTGGGCGAGTTGCCATTTTGAACAGGTTTGTTTCGAAAGCCACAGACAAATGTTTACCTTTCTTTAAAGTCCTCAGGAAGGCATTCGAATGGACGGATGAATGTCAAAAGGCCTTCCAAGACCTGAAGGACTATCTCACTACAACTCCATTATTAAGTCCGTCGGTGCAAGGAGAAGAACTGTACCTATACTTAACGGTGTCCCCACACGCCATAAGTTCAGCTTTAATCAGAGAGGAAGGGAAAATACAAAAACCCATGTACTACACTAGACAAGCACTCAGAGGAGCAGAGGGAAGGTATCCGCTTATAGAGAAATTGGCTTTTGCACTGATAACAGCTTCTAGGAAGTTAAGACATTACTTCCAAGTTCATGTCATCAACGTCATGACGGACCATTCGCTCAAGAAGGCAATGAACAAGCTGGAAGCCGCAGGACGGCTGATTTAATGGGCGGTGGAATTTAGTGAGTTCGACATTCGGTACCAACCGAGAAATGCAATAAAGGCTCAAGCCCTAGCAGATTTCATTGCAGAGTTCACTCCGAGTTACGAGGATCTTGGGGAAGGAGAGTACAATAAAAAATGGGTCGTCCATGTAGATGGATCGTCTACATTGTATGCTAGAGGAATTGGAGTTGTTTTGCAGTCACTAGAAGGAGACAAGTTAAAGTACAAGACTCGTTTGCAATACCAGACTACTAATAATGAAGTGGAGTATGAAGCCCTTTTAAAGGGGTTGGAGTTGGCTAAGTCAGTAGAAGTAGACTCAATACTTGTCTTGGGAGACTCTCAGTTGGTCATAGACAAGTAAATGGGACATGTGAAGCCAAGGAAGACAGAATGAAGAAATATCTAAAGAAGGTAGTGCGCATTGTAAAGAAATTCAAAAAAGCTGATTTCATTCAAATCCCAAGGGAAGAGAATGTGGAAGCAGATAATCTGGCAAAGGAAGCGTCTGCGAATGAAGTAGTGGACGAGTTGGATGCAGTACAGTACATGCCGAGTATAGACCTTCCAGAGATGCTGCAGATAGAGGGTGACGAAAATTGGATGACCCCAATAGTGTCATACCTTAAGGACGGAAGGCTTCCAGAAGAGAAAGACGAAGCTAGGAAGCTCAGGGTTTGGTCAGCCAGGTACATACTTATGGACGAAGTGTTATACAAAAGAGGTTTTTCCCAGCCTCTATTAAGATGTTTGGCTCCGGAAGAGGCAAATTACATGTTGAGGGAGGTTCATGAAGGAGCGTGTGGTAACCATTCGGGAGCCAGATTACTCGTCCATAAAGTCATCCGTAGCGGATTCTATTGGCCAACCATCCAAGCTGATACTAAGGCATATGTTAAAATATGTGATCAATGTCAGCGTTTCAGCAACATTCCTAGACAGCCAGCAGAGTATCTCACGCCAATGATGACCCCTTGGCCTTTCGCACAATGGGGACTGGATATTTTGAGGCTTTTTTCAACTGGAACTCGGTAAATGAAATTTCTGGTGGTAGGAATAGATTACTTCACAAAATGGGTGGAAGCCGAACCCTTAGCAAAAATTACGCAGCAGAATGTTAAGAACTTCGTCTGGAAGAACATTGTATGTAGATTCGGGGTACCTAGAGTACTAGTGTCTGACAATGGATGACAGTTTGACAACACACCTTTCAGGAAATTTTGTGAACAGCTTGGAATAAAGAACCATTACTCCTCACCCTCCCACCCACAGGCCAATGGCCAAGCAGAAGTAGCAAATCGATCCTTATTGAAGATCATCAAGACTTGGCTCGAAGGGGCAAAGGGAGTATGGTCGGATGAGTTACTAGGTGTTTCATGGGCTTATAGAACAACAGTGAGAACTCCAACAGGGGAAACTCCTTTTAAACTAGCCTATGGAAGTGATGCAGTTATACCGGCAGAAGTACACATGACGAGCCACAGGGTGAGGAAGTATGAAGTTGAAGAAAATGAAGAACAGCTCCGTCTTAACCTTGACCTTATGGACGAAGTTAGGATGGATGCAGAACAGAGGACAGCGAGGTACAAAAATCTCATGGCAAGATAATATGATGCCATAGTGAAGCCTAGGCGTTTCAACATCGAGAATCTCGTCCTGAAGAGGGTTACCTTGGCAACAAGAAACCCGGCCTACGGGAAACTTGGGCCAAATTGGGAAGGACCTTATAGGGTTATCAACTGCAAGAGGCAAGGATCCTATTATTTGGAAGCTTTGGATGGGCGAAGGCTGGAACACCCTTGGAATGTTGAGCACCTAAGGAAATACCATCAATAAGTGCTGACTCTTGACAAAAGTGTCCTTGGACGAGATACCTAGACGAGCAGAAGTGTTTACTACTATTGTGTATTTTAAGTATTTTAATAATCCCCTAGAAAGTACGTTAGTGTTTTCACTTTTGTGCTATTCATGGACGAGTTGGTTTGTATTTTTAATTCAAAAAGGCGCTAGCTCACGAGCATGTGCCATGCCTGTGGACGAATGTTTACATAAGTTTGGATTTTCAAATATATATATGATGTGTTTTCAAGTATATTATTGGAATCCTTTGTATGTTCATTCAGATTGATCCACAAAAAAGAAAGATAAGCATGGACGAATGAAATCCTTGGACGCAAGGATATATCGTCCATAAGCTTTCCTCAAAAGGAAAAATGAAACAAGGTACATCCGTCCAAAGCATGAGACGAGATGAAACCTGAGCTAAAAATGAAGCAAAGGTACATCCGTCCAAAGCATAAGATGAGATGAAACCTAAGTTAAGGGTATATCCGTCTAAAGCTCAAGACGAGATGAAATCCGAGAAGTGTCCATCCAAGACACGGACGAACAAAGACTTCAAAACCAGCTTAACAATCCATTGCATTGGATGAGAAATCGCTGGGAAGTCTAATCAAGGACGACAAAATGATCGTCCATAGTTTTGAATGATGAATAAAATCTAATAAAAAAGGAAGTCATTCATAGATGAACTATCCATAAGCTGAAAGGAATCAATTTGCTCTATCTTGGTGATGTAATAAAAAATTCACCCCCATACTCAAGACGAGGCGAACTGAATTTCTGGGTGGACGAACCACATAGTCTCAAATGATATGACTGATGAAAATAAAAATTTCATACATAAAGCTGGAAATATATGTATTCAAACACAATGGAAGGTGAAAATAGAAGTATTCATTTTTTCATAAAATTTAAAGAGGGGTGGACGACCCACGTCCAAAAACCCCTTAAGTTGTGAAAATGAAACTGTATATAAAACTCGTCCACAATCTTGGACGAGACAATTGTACTTATATGAATTGGAATAAAAAAAAAAGAAAAAAGAAACAAAGCCCAAAACAATGGGCACTTCCAGATAAAAGAAACAAATTTTCAAAGGAAATTGCAAATCATTTGGACAAACTAGCCTTGGGGTCGTCCTGAGTGACTTCAGTATTAGCATCGTCCATTATGTTGATGTCCTCGGAACTTGTCTGCAACAAGGAACTCTCCGTAGCAAGGGGAAGCTTGAAGGAGTTGAAGTCCAAGTCAAGATATGCCTCCTTAGCATCAGCACGGAAGTCTTCATAGCCAGCTGCATAATGGCTGTCTAGACGATTCTTATACTCGTCAGACTTCTTAAAGGCCGCAATAGCTTCTTTACGTGCCTTCTCCAAGGACGAGGCAAACTCTGAAACTTGTCCTTCAAGATGGATGATGCGGGTATCCTTCTCTAAGTTGTCAGCTTTAAGCTCTTCCACCTCGTTCTTCAGCTTCGTTTCGCTTCCTTGTAGACGATTAAAATCATCAGTCAACCTAATGACCTCCCCCTTCTTGAGCAAAACCTCATTGTTTAGCTCCTTGGCCTTGTCCTTAGCCGTCTTAGCCTTTGTAGCAAGTTCCTTAGCTTGGCAGGTTGCTGTATAAAATTTTGACATAGCCTGCATTTGGACGAAAGGGAGTTAGACATTCTATTCAAGATAAAATTTTTACACACAAGGACGAGGGAAAGTCATGGATGCTAGAACGTTCAAATTCCTTCACTGACATGTTGTAACATTTGTTAACTTCACGCTCAGTGACGATCCCTTTGAACGTCCTCCATGCATAACCCTCATCCAGAACTAGATTGGAAGGACGATCAGAGGCCTCAGACGAGCTGGGCTTGCAAGAAGCTTTGGGTGGAGGGGGAGGATCGCTCTGGATGGGATGGACTGTTTGGACGGGCTCCACATCCACCAAAGGTTCGTCCAAGTTCACTGTTGGAGGTACAAACTTGGGGACCTTGGGAAGGGAAGTCTTAGCAGACTTTTGCTTCTTAGGGCATCGACGGCTTGGGAGGTTGTCCAAGTCTACAACACTGGATATTGGTTTAGACTTCCTCTTCCCAGCCTGGACGGAAGCCACTTGGACAGACGGAGGCGCAACAACTTCCTCGTCCCCACTAGTCACTGCCTTCTCCTTGTTTTCCCTCATTGTAGTTATTCCTGCAATAAGGAAAGCCAATTAAAAAAAAAGAAAAGAAAGGGAAGTGAAATGAAGTGGACGATACTTACTTTGACGAGTAGTCTCCTCGTGACTAAGGTTCTCTGCAGTAGGCACTGGGCCAAGTCCCTAAGTTGCTAGACGACTGAGAGTAACCAAATCGTGGAAAGTCCTCCCAGGGAAGGCACGAACCACGTCTATCTGGTCTAGGTAAAATTTGTCCAAGCGTGGACGAGCAACAGCTGCATCAACAAAGAAAAAGAGTTAGAGGATTGAAAGATAGGAAAAAAGTAAGGAGAAAGGAAATAAAATGGAAAGAAAACATACCCTCAGGACGAAGACGACCTAGAGGGCTGGTAAAAGGTGGGAAGGGGGGACTACCCACATCAGCTGGGTCCCCAGCCCAATTTCCAGAAATAATAAAAAATTCTTTTTTCCAAAGCCGGTCAGACGAGTTACGACCCTTAATTAAACTGTAATAAGAGCCCCTAGACGAGAACTGGTAAAAACCAGCAGATTTCTTTATCTCGGAGGGTTTATAATAGTAAAGGAACTCGTCCACCGTTATTGGATGGTTCCCTTCCAATGCCTCACGCCATAACACTTGCATGGCAACTATCGTCCTCCAACCATTGGGGTTGAGCTGGTTAGGTCCAATACCCAACCTTTGGAAGAGGTCTCTACAAAAGGAATTTAGAGAAAACCTAAGGCCAGCTAAAAGGTAAGAAGTATATACCCCTAAACCAGAGGAAGGAGAACAACACCATTCTCCAGCCTTGGGTAGACGAGGGTTAAGTTCTTTAGGAATTTGGTATCTATCTACAAGAGTTTTTAACTTGGCAGCGTCTAAGGTGGATGCTACCTCTGGGGCATAACTATAAATGACGTCTTCCTCGTCCTCTTCCTCGTCTTAAGGAGGGCTAAATGGTTGTTTGGACGAGCTAGCCCCAGATCCAGAAGCCATCCTACGTTGTAGTTCCTGGAATTCCTGTAAGGGAATGCCAGGAACCCCAGACGAGTAATGCTCGTCTGAGGAATCACTACAGGACAAGCTATCTATACTATCCTCACTACCCTCACTCCCAGAAGAAACGTCTTGATACTCATCTATCTCCCTCTCTATACTACTAGACGAAGACATATTTAAGATGAAAACCTAAAAAGAAAGAAGAAATACCTGATAGAACTAGGACGAGGGCTAGACGAGGCTCTTGGACGAGATGGCAGAGGGGAAAATGAGAGGAAAGTAAGGGGCATGAATGAGAATGCACTTTTTATAGGCCCCAGCAGCCGGGTCACTGAAGCGATGTTCGCCATTCAAAAATTGACACGTGGCGATTCCTTTGGAAAATGGGTTCGACACGACTGGCCAACCGATAGCCTCGCGACACGTGGCTCACAAAAAGCAAAACTTTATTAAAATCACAACAATATCCTGGATGACCCTTTGAACAAAGGGGCAACTGATAGGGGAGTAGAAAATTAGTCTAACTCTGGTTCATCCAAAGGGGTCGTTCAGAGCTAATTGAGCAAGTTCGACCTAGAATCACCCCAGAAGAAGTAAAAGTGTTCATGGACAATAATACTACTCTTGATCAGTGAAGTCTCCCATTGACGATAAATTCGTTCGTGATGAAGGTCGTCCATGGACGACCTTCAGATGTCCATGGACGACCAAACAGTCCTCCACCAGACGGACAAATACGCAACACTTAGAACTTTCGACTCTTTGTAGCGGTTACTAAACCCGCAACTATCTCAACAAATCCATCAAATAAGTTAACTCCGTTAGCGGTTACAATTTTAGTAACCATTGAGGAAGTTAACTTCGGACTCGTTGGCTTCCACAAATCTTGGGGAGGTTATTGGACAAATAACCGTCCCCAGGATCCCTATATAAAGGACCGGTCTGAACCCGATAGAGATAAGAACTTTTCTGAGACACTACTCCCAAATACTTGGAATTGCATTCCTGCTAGACTAACTTCTACATCGGAGGGGGTTTGGCCGGTCTTCTCTGGTCTCCTCTTTGACTGTTTGCTTCTTGTAGGCCTTCAATCGCTTCAGTAGCCCACCGAAGCCAGATCATCCACCTTACTGATTCGGAGCGATATCAATAGGAAATATTATTTCCCTAGTTAGAGTTTGATTTTAAATTTTTCTATAAAATTTTTTAATTTAGATATGTCAAAGGTTTTTTTTGTGTTTAAAGAGTCTTTTGTAACTAGGGATAAAAATATGGGTTTCAAGAGTCTGTTCTTCCCAAATGAAGGCTTATGCAGCCCCTTTTGTATTGACCACAAACTAATTCAAATTCCTAAAAAAAAAGCCAATTTGACCATAATTCTAAAGAATCCAAATTTATAAAAGTGGAATAAAAAACCTTATTGGTGGTCTGATGGTGGTTGCGGCCCTCAAAATTTTATTAATATGTTTATTTTTCTCTCTACTTATAGCTTTGCCGGTACCAAAGATAATAATAGCGATAAAGAAGGGTCAAAGAGAGCTAAAGAGGCGAAGGGTTTTAACCAACCAAATTGTTCAAAATGTTTTTCAAGGGCAGAAACCATAATAAGTAAATAAAAACTATCAATAATAAAGGCAATGACACAAACCATAACATTTAGGCTTTAGCGGTTCTATCAATTTGATCCAATCCCTGCACCAGATCCAACAACCCATTCCACCAAATCATATAACATCGACAATTTCATCGCCTCTAGAGTCTCAAATTCTGAGGAAAAATAAAACTGCTGATGAAACTAAATCATAAAGAATAAAATGCATATTATATAAAAAAAATCAAATGAAAATAGGGTTTGAAAAGAAAACTATAAATTATGTATTACTTTTCCCAACGCTACCCATTGCAAAGGACAAAAGCCTCTCTCTACACTTCCACCTCTTTGCTTCACCCTATGATCTAAAAAATTGTTGGTCCAATAAGAGAGAATTAGAGAGAAAATCAAAATTTTCTTTCAAAGATTGAAACATGGCTCAATAACTTGAATCGAAACACTAAAACAAAACATTGCATTATAGATGATAGAAGATTAAATTGAAACATAGTTAAAAATTATTGGATATGAAGGTTGTTATTGTACTAAATTAATGTATTAGGATTATTTAAAAAAAAAATTGATTAGAGTAAATTAACAATCAAAGAGAAAAAAAAAAAACTTAAAATACAAAATTAAATCGTATCAACCAAAAGTAGAGTTCTAAAGAATACAAAAAATTATCAACCTAAAGTAGAGATGTAAGAAAAATAAATAAAATCAACCAAAAAAATAGAGAGAGAGAGAGAGAGAGAGAGAGAGAGAGAGAAATAAAATTTTTGTGAGAGAAACTATGCAGATAATAGAATAGAGAATGACAAATTTATAGTAAGAGAGTGTGAATAAGAAGAGACAAAATAAAGGAAGATTAAGAGTGATATTAAAGTAGAGGGTAGTGGATAGATGAAAAGGTAAGAGAAGGAAAAATGTTAGAGAAAGTGTAAATTTTTAAGAAATGAGTATATGCTAAAAAAATTATAGATAAATTGGAAAGAATAATGACATGGACACTAATGTGGCTCATTGAAATATAGAAATAATAAATGTTATGCTTTAACTTTTAAATATATATATGTGCAGCTTAGGTTAAGAACATGCATGTGCAGCTTAGGTTAAGAAACAATGTACCAAAGAAAATTGGTTAAATTATTTTCTCTAATTTTTATTCTTATTTCAAAATCGTATATGTACTTACCACCACTCACATTAGGCGAGTTGGTACTTCTCCAAACCTTAAAAGCTTGAGGGGTTCATGGACCCAGATTTGAGTGGTCCCAAGGTGGGGAGGGGTGGAGTTATATTGTTGATTGTCAAAAAAAAAAAAAAAAAAATCGTATATGTACTTTTAAATGTTTTATGATCTTAGTTCCAATATATTTTGAAATGTTTCAAAAATGTACTTGTCATCAATTGATAGATTAAAAATATTGACATGATAAACTAGATTTTCATGTAACTCATGTCAAAGAAAAAGAAAAAGAAAAGTTGCAAATGAAACATCTTTCCGACCGTTACTCTCTCCCCAGTCACCACATCACCCCACGACTTCACATATTGCTTGTAAGAGCATTCACATCTAGTATTTAGAAATTATCCCATTTTACCATCTCAAAAGCCACTTTCTCTATTATACCATTCCATTTTACAATACACCCAACACCCCATTTCTTATTTATATCCTCTATTCAATAAAATATTAATTTCATCACCTCTTTCTCTCTCTTCCTCTCCTCTTTCTCTCTTTTCTCAATCATTCTCTCTTTTCCTCTTCATTTCTAGGTCTAAAATACACCATAAAAAAATATTTTTTAAAACCCAACCACCACCACTGCCACTCACATTTGAGCAAACCCACCAACAATAACAACAAACACAAGAAACTGACACCACCAGAACCACCAAGAGAAAAAAAAAACACAAACTGCCAAATACCATAGCAAACCCACCATAGAAATCACCAAACCCACCACTGAAACCGCCAAACCCACCGCCAATCTAAGCAAACCCATAACTCAGACCACCAAACCTACCACCAACCATAACCACAACCACAAGAAAGAGCCACCACAGAGAAAAAAGAAAACACAAAGAAGCCTCCAAAAACCACCAACAACAACCACATCCACAAGAAACAACCACCACATAATCACCATGAAACGTTGAAACCCACCACCGCCGATCTCACCAATCTTGAAACCCACCACGTTGATCTCCATGTCGCCATTCCACCATGCAACCCATTACCTATGGCAACAAACCCACTAAAATCCACCAACCCAATACTAAAATCCACTAACCCACAACCAAAACCGACCCATGACTAAAACCCACCCATGACGGCAACTAGAGAGAGATAGTGATAGAGAAGATAGGTAGACCACCCTAAAACCATCGACCCAGACCCATGCCACCACACAACCCATGTCGCCACCATCGCCACATCAACGGACTTTTATGCCACACCTACCTCTACTACTACCACCACCACACAGGGTTTTGGGTTTGAGAAAAGGTAGTTTCTGGTTTGAGGAGTAAAGAGTGCAAAACAAGAACAAGGGAGAGAGAAGAGATGGAAGACGGAGAGAAATGAAACAAAGAGAGATAAAATATAAATTTATATGGTACTGTAGAGGGAATAAAATATATTAAAAATTATACAATGGAGTTACAGTGCCGTCTTACATATAAGATAGCACTGTAGCAAGATTGTAAATTTTTTTTAGAATTGGAAGACCAGGTAATGGTGATTTTTTGCACTTTAATTTGATGCTAAATTATACCAACATATACCGTTTAGAAGACCGGATGTGAATGCTCTAAGTGGTAACTAGAGACAGAATTACTTGTGGGGCTTGAGGGGTCATGCCCCACAAGTAATTACTTTATAGTTAAAAAAAAAAAATTAGAATACATAGATTTTAAATTTGAAGTTAAAATTTTTAAAAGATGTATCTAATTTTCCCTTAACAGTTAAGTTGGCCAATTAAAGGAGTCCTTAAAAAATAGAAGTAGTCAACTAATTCACACCTATGTGGCTATGCCCCTTCTTTAAAAAAATTGTAGTTAATAAATGCTTAAACTCAATGGTGCCTCATATTGAAAACATTCTTTTAAAATTTATTTGAATTTCTTAAACAAAATAATAAAAAAAAAAACATTGTAGGGACACATTTTGCAACCCCGGCTCAAAATGTATGAGATATTAGCCCAGTGAGTCTAGTATAATAAATTTCTAAAAAGTGGGTCGAAGAACTAGGCTCTAATGAGTTGGATAACAACCAGTATGGATTTAGAGGATGATCAAGCAAAAACAAGAAGCACTGATTTGAATGAATTCACCGTCCGAGGAGGTAAATCTTTATATAAATCAATTAAACCTATTGCAAGTATAATTTTGATGGTTACAGTGTTCTCTCTCCCTTCCTCATGGGGGATCTCTTACATTATATATCTCTCTTTGGATCATTTTGATCCTACACTTGTTGGTCATTTGAGTCTTTACTTGAGTACCTATCCCATCAGACACTCTTTTTGGCTTTCTGTGAGTTGTGATAGCCAAGGCAGCACTGTTCAACGGTCTTTTCCACATAAATGCGGTCAGAAAAGTAGCTGCAGTACATTTAATGCAGTGGTAGCAGCTTTCCCTTAGATATTTTTGGGTTCCCCTCTTTCTCATATGTTCATGATGCACGTCACTATCATTGGAGTTTCTTGAAAGGTCATCCTAATTGTTGGAATACATATTTAAGCTGTATTTACCATGTCTGAGGAGATATTCCTCCTCGGACCATCTTTCCACTTGTATCTTGCTCATTAAGTTCTGAGTCTGAACCATTTATTATCATTTGTTCCTCCTCGGACTACTCACGTTCTCAGCCAAGGCCCAAGGCCAATATATGATTTGGACCCTTAACCCTACAAACATCAATTTAGAAAAATTTTAAATTACAAAGTCTTGTTATTTCAAAATAAAGAACAAGAAGTCGGTTTGATTTCGACCCAAAGGTCTTTTGTATTTTTCCCTTTCAAAAAAAATATTTTTTAGATATGGAATTAGGTGCCAGAGAGTATATGACAATATAATATTGTTTATATACGAGAATTTAAGATATTTTCTAGCTTTAGAGTCAATAAAAATTACTTTAAATTTTAGTACAGAATTAATCATAGGAGAATTTCATGATTAAAAAAAATTGTCGAGTTACATCTGGATAAATGGTGCTAATAATCTCTAGTTGCAAATTTATGATTGATGGAAGCAACAATATTTGATTTTGGGTCATTGTTTCGGTCTTTAATTTTGGGATGTTGGCTGGTTTGGAGGATGACCAGAATTGTGTTGTAGTTCTTAGTTACCAGAGTCGTTGTTGGGGGCATCTTTTTTCCCTCCTTTAATTATACTTCTTGACATTTAGGCTCCAATGTCATGCAATTGATTTGAGTTAGATGAATTCTGCTTCTCACGTCAACATTTTATATCCATTAATTGACAATAAATCACGATGTTTTTGAAACATTTGAAAAAAAAAATATAGAAACTGAAATGAAACATTGAAAAGTACAATGTCAATTTGGAAAGAAAGATTAAAATTTGAAGACCAAATGTACAATTTTAACCACCCAAAACAAAGAGGAAGGAAAGAAAAGTAAAACTCTAGCTGTAACCATCCATTGCAAATAAAAGTCCAAGTCTGTATCTTGGTTAGAAAAGCCTCAAGACATAAATGAATAGAAAAAATTCAACACCAAATGTGTCCTACTATCATCTTCTAGACCAATTTACATTTCCCACACTTCATGAGAGACTCTTCTAATGTTTTCTAAGCTTAATATATTCTATGTAACAGTGTTTATTACACACGGACTTTTATACACATTAGAAAAAATAACTAAACTAGTGACTTGAAGTCACGATTTTAGTTATCTTCTCGAGTGTTAATAAACGTGTGTAAAAACATATGTGCAATAGCTTTTTCCCAAGTCTGTGATACCACCACCACCAATAGCAGATTTGATATGTCTTATCTCTCTCATGTAACCATAAGCTGAGAATATCCCATTGAAGGATGCGGAGATAACGGCGATAACGGAGGAACACTGAAAATTCCCTTAACATCAAAATCCCATACACCAGTCCAACTTGACGGCGTTAATGGACAAACAGAGCTTGATCCTGAGCTTGGAAGTGAAACGCTCTCAGCCATGATTACCTTCTCTTTCTTCATCTCCTTCCTCTCTTCACTCTCACTCTCACACTCTCTGTTTCTTTTCTTACCAATACAAACTTCTGCAGTATCAGCAACATCGAACTCAGAAGAAGAGTTCCCAGCTTCTTGAGGAAAGTTCAGTATAGCTTTGCTTCCACGCAACTTGAACGCAGCCCTATCATAAGCTTTAGCAGCATCTATGGCGGTTTCAAAGGTTCCAAGCCATACCCTTGAGCCTTTCCTATTGGGGTCACGTATTTCAGCTGCAAACTTCCCCCATGGCCTTCTCCTAACGCCCCTATAATGCTTACTTTCATTATTAGAATCCGAAACATTGAGCTTACTTGTAGTTTCCAACTTGAGCTGTGATGAATTCAGGCCAACAAAGATTGTTGTTGTTGGTGGAGGTATTGCAACGTTCAAGGATGGACGGCGATGGCTTAAGTTTGAAGGTTTTGGACCTTTAGGAGGCTTTGATGAGTGAGGGTTTGTGGGTTTTGTTTCAAGATTGGAATAGTTGGAAGGATAGGTGATGATTGGTTCTTCTTTGGGTAGCAAGTAATCAGAGATTTCAATATCTGTGTTGGTGCTTTCAGTTTGGTTTGACTGGCTTTGTGAGATATTGTTGGGGATAGAATGATTTAGATTAGTGATGGAGCTCTCCATGGAGGCAAAATCATTGAGAAGATGTTCCCTAATGAGTTCTAAGGTTGAAGATTCATCTATAGAGGCCATCTAGTTGTGGTTGTGGTTGTGTGTGATGATTAACGATGATGATTAATATATATATAGAGAGAGAGAGAGAGAGAGAGAGAGAGAGAGAGAGAGAGTAGTTTGTGTGTGGAAATTCAAATCTAGGAATGAGAAAACAAGTTTGAGTGGAAGAAAAGGAGTGTAGTGAAGGTATATAAGAGCATGAATTTTGTGTGTGGGACATAGGAAGGAGAGGGGGAAAGGTGGGTTTCACATTAGCTTCGAAGATAGAGGAAAGAAGCATCATATTGGCAAGTGGAGCTGTCTTTTCTGAGTTTGTCGGTATCTTTCTTATTATTGAGGGTCCACATCTTATGCCCCCAAGCAAATCCACCGGTTTAGAGGGTACTTCCAGGCTTGTGCCTAAAGCTATAATTTGGTTTAGTTAATTATGTGGTTCAGATTACAATAATGCATCCCACATCCTTCAAAATAATTAAAAATTAAGGTTAAGTTAATATGTCTTTGTTTTTTTAGCACTGTTTGCATTTTTAATTTGAGAACAAGGCATGGATTCATGTGGATTGGTACAGTAAAATGGGAAAAAAAAACTATGCGGCTTTTGAAAAAAGCATTACTTTAATTCTTGAATCGGATAGAGATGAGCATAGTGGTGACTTTAGCTTCTTTATCCACACCATCAGCCAATACGTCCATTGTTTTTCTTTGAAGATAAGAAGTTAGAACTACCCCAGGATTGGACCGATATATTAGAGTACTACTCATTAATTGTGATCGCAGGGGATTGTTGGGACCACAATCAACGCCTCCAACCGCTTTAAAAACAAGTTTGCCAAAATCTATAAAAGATTTAAGTGTATTTTTATTATTATCAATTGATTTTGAGGTAGAGCGGTATAACTCATAGTTTAAAAAATAGTATTAGAGTCAAGATCATGGATTTAAGTCATAGAAATGTCATTGTGAGGAGTGGATTGTTGGGGAGACAAAAATTCGACTCCCTATAATCGCTCTAAAAACATTCTCATGAGGCACGATATCGAATGCCATAAAATATTTGAGTATCTTTCTTATCATTAATTGATTTCAAGGTGAAGTGGTACAGATCAGGGTTTGATAATTATAACTACCCCATGATTAACCCACTATGTTATAGTGCTACTCTTGAATGCATGGATTAAAAAAAAAATCATTTTTATTACAACAAATGGAATGAAACATTTGAAACCCAACTAAGGATTTTTATAATAGAATTGGACAAACAACTATGATATATTTAGTTTTATGGAAATTACGCAGATACATCATACCTCAGTTATAAGATTTCATCTAGAGCTTTGAAATTTAACTTATAAATATATTTTTTTTTGGTGTTTTTAATAAATGATCAAAGTTCAACCCCCCCCCCCCTCTTCGTCCTTGTAATATGTATCGTATTGTCTATAAAAAGTTTTGAATCATAAGGGTATATTAGAAATACTCATAAATTGTATGATACATACAGTAGCTGCTTCAAGAATTTTTTTAGGATGGTCATTAAGAAACTTAAATTATACAAAATTTAATAAAAAGATCTTTCATATATTGATAACCAAAAAAAAAAAAAAAAAGCAAAAAAGCAAAAAAAACACCAAAATACATAAAGTCTTATAGTTTCCTTCTATGATTGATTTTTTTTTTTAATAATTTTGAAACGTTACATGTTAATCTCATTATCAATGCTATAAGCTACATCTCTTTCAAAATTTTAGTTAAATATAATTTTCCCTGATTTTTTTTTTTTTTTGTAAGAGCCTGATATATTGTTAAAAGGACCAAAGTTTGAGAACAAAGTTTGATTATAAATTTAGTTGTAGCCTAAGACTACAATTTTTACTAAACAAATTAACATGACTACATATTTTAAAAATCTAGGCATTGAATTGCATGTGATTTATGTTCTTAAAACATATGTCAAATTTCATATCAATCAGATGTTATTTACTATTTGATCGATAAATTTATTTTTTGTGTATAATTTGAAAGCTCGAAAATGTGTCAAAAACACAAGAACTATTTAGACCTCAAATTAAAAGATTACAGCTAGATTGCTTTTACTTTAACTTATCTAAGTGTGGAAACAAGAGTAAATGAAACGCAATCAATCGATACTACTCTAGTGCATAAACATGAACAACAAACAATAACAGTAAAGCACAAGAGTAAGGGAAGAGAGATGCAAACACAAGATAACACGGTAATGTGTTATCGAAGAGGAAACTGAAGAACTCGGCGAAAAACCTCTCTGCCGCCCTTCAAGCGGTAAATCGATCCATTAGACAATAAGTTGGGATACACGAATAGCAAGAAACCCTCCAAACCTAATCTACCCAATGTACCTAAGCCCTCCAAGTTCCTTCTCCAACAATGCTTCTTGGAACCGTGTCTTGTCTAGCTTTTCGGATCCCGCAATATGCCCAATGCATCTGCCAAGCCTCACCGGCTTCTTTTAGCAAATCCCCAACTTCCCAAACTTCAAAACACTCTCTACACTCTAAATAGGTGTGGGTTGTGTTTGGGTACAAATTTCCTCTCAAGGTATGACAATGGGAGAGGGAAGGAGAAGAGGCTAGAATGATTTCTCACTAAGGATGAGTAGCTCTCTCTCTAAAAGATGGGCGTGTGTGTTGTTGAAAACCTATTTAAGGTTTTTCTCTCTAAATGGCCTCCTTTACATTTGTGGGTAATGAGGGTATATATAGTATGGGTGAAGGGTAAGAAAGTCACTCTTAAAAATCCTCCAGTAGAGAGTTTCGCGGGTATCTTGCGGGAAGGCCTTACCCGTGAAATACTCGTGAAATTGATAGCCTGACACGACTCTTCAGTTTCTAGTCATATGCTTCTCATATGCCTTTTTCGCAGGAACCCTTCTCGCTAACTTCTTGCGAACTAGTCGCGAAATGCATTGATCTTCAATTAAGCTTGAGTTTTCACCAACTTAATACTAAACTCAATACAATAAAATCCAAAAAAATACAAGGAACAAAATTAAAGCAATTACAACACTTTTTGTCATGGAATAAAGCCAACATAAAACATAGTTGTAAATCACAACTTTACATAATTATAGACTATAGAAACTCAAAATTAAACATATGATTGATGACTTAAGCTATTGATCTTTGATCTTCTTGAAGTTTTGCAAGTATGAAGGATATAAGAAAAAAATGTGATATAATTGTGGATTTGTCAAAATTCATATCCAATTAGAAAATATTGAATGAAATTGTAACCTTAGTTTACAACCAAGTTTGTTGCTAAATTTTGTCTAAAGTTTAATTATATTAGGCCTAAAAAAATTTAGTGTGGTCACACATTTTTTTAACTGTATATAAAATCATAATTTTTTTTAAAAAAAATTATATATAATAATGATTTTTTTTCCAGGTCGGGGTGGTCCTATGACAACCTTGGCTCTAACGTGAAGTCGCCAATGGATACATACATGACATATGGTTTAAAATAGGGTTTTCACTAAAATTTTGGGCTTTGAGTTGAGCCCAAATGTTTTTCTACTTGTTTTTAGATAAAATTATTAAGCTACTACTACCTTAGCTCAATACAAAGACCTAGCATGGTGGTTTTTTTTTTTTTTTTTTCCTTCAAAAATTTTAGATCACACATGTGCCCACTTTCAAATTTTCCTTTCCTTGGCTTTCTAACTCCACATGATGCCCCCCCCCCTCTCTCTCTCTCTCTTCTTTTTGGACCATGGAGTTGAATTTGATTAGGCAATGATGAATATGATAAGGAAAAAAAAATTGCTTTGACTAATATATTATGTATTAACACTTTTACAATTGATAAATTTGAATATGGAGGTTATAAATATATTTTCATTTGATTTTATTTAGTTGTTTTAATTTGTCAAATATTATAGCATAAGTAATAATTAAAGTAGTCATTATATAGTTGCATATGTTCCTTTTCTCAAAAAAAAAAAGTTGCATATGTTCCAATTTTATAATAAATATACCATTTAAATATATATTGTAGGGATGTTAGGCCCAGTAGAACATATTGGGCTAGGGGCCTAGTCCGAGGATGGATAAACGTGTTATAGAGGTCAGTACCAATAAATAAAGGAAGGGATCTAGGTGCAATGTTTCAGGGAGGTGATCCAAGGAGGAATGCTTCCTTGGTTGAGCAAAGTCGAGGTTAAAAGGTGCGGTCTGACATCAAGAGCAATGTTCCGGACAATTCCACTGATGAGGATAAGCATCAAGAAGGAGCAGGATAGAGGGAGGCTATGAAATATCTAGAGGGAAAGCTGCTACCACCGCATTAAATACTTTGCAGTTAACTCTCTGGCCGCATTGATGAGGAAGTGATATCTAAACAGTAACTTTTAGCCTTACAGCTACTCCCCAAAGATTTTAATAAGGTGCTGATGGGACAAGGATCAACACCAGCAATCTAATCTACATGTGGAGGGTAGAGATGAAGGAAGAGGATAATATAAAATAGAAAGAAGACCCTAAGGGGAGGGGATCAGAAAATTAATAGAGAAATACTGTAGCAATCAAGAGTTGAACTTGTAATCAAACTTAAAAAGAAATATATAAGAATTGATCTCCTCGGATTGTACCAAGGAAGATTTTCTTTAGATCAAACAAGTCTATCTTTATTTTTTTATCATCTGGATCCACTTTACTTGTTGTCTAATTCATTAAAACCCAGTTTTCCAACCCACTTTCTATAAATTCATTGTATTGGACTCTTTGGGCCTAAGTTCATCCATCCTTTGAGCTTGGGAGTCAAATTATGTCCTTACATATAAATATACATACATATATATATATATATATATATATTTATAAATATATTTATTTATAAGGGTAAATTGCAAATTACACCCCTAAAGTTTGGGGGTGTTTGGATTTTACATCTTGAAATTTCAGAATTTGAATTTTACCCCCTAAAGTTTGGGGTGTTTGAATTTTATACCTTGACGTTTCAGAATTTGGATTTTACTCCCTAAAGTTTGGGAATGTTAGGATTTAACTCCTCAAATTTTGGGGAGTAAAATCTAAACACCTCTAAACTTTAAGGGGTAAATTTTAAATTTTGAAACATCAGAGTGTAAAATCCAAACACTCTCGAACTTTAGGGAGTAAAATTCAAAATTTGAAATTTTAGGGTATAAAATCCAAATATCCCTAAACTTTATGAATGTAATTTACAATTTATCATATTTATAATTTCCCCATAAATTTTACATCATATTGTGTTACATAAAAAAAAAAAAAAAAAACGAGTTACGTTACAATTAACGTTTTAACAACTATACTTATAACTATTGAAATTATATAATAAATAAAATTAGTAAGATTTCAATAATATATATAAATATATATATATATATTATAGAAATTAAGTAGGTCGACACATTTTTAACAACTATGCTTATAACCATTGAAACAATTTAAAAAATATTAATAAGATTTTAATATATTTTTATGGAAAGTAGGTCGACACATTTTTAAGTGGGGCTCTCAAAATAAAACTCTTGGTCTCGTCCTTGACTTGACGGGCCGATTTCCATGTCCTACTTGAGAGAAAACCATATACTAACAATCCCATCCAGCTGATTCATCTCCTTTCCCTGTTTTCAAACATTTTCTAGTCCATCAAGTTAAAACCTTTTGGATATTTGTTCTCGAACTGTTTACTTTACATGCTTTGAATTATTAAATGTACCAACGACCACGTGCATATTAGAGATGCCTAATGAAGTCTCTGATTCATATAATAATAATACGTGTCCATTCTCTCACCGCAAAGAATATTTTTGTTAAAAAAAGAAAGAGTAAAAAAAATTCCAAGTCTTTGACTCGAAGATTCAACAATGAAATTTCAAAAACCACATGGTGTTGAATTTTGACTTTGGTGTTTCTAACATCAAATTATTGTTTAAAAGGATTTCTGATTATCCAAGCAAACGAACTTGCCAGGCATGCAACCTAAAAGATGATGATCCACTTGTAAGTGTCACTTTTTGTCAACTTGCTTATGGGTGAAAGAACTAATTGGTGGTTCAGCTAACATGCGCATTAATTTGTCCATGGCAATGAACATGACATCCTTTTTCAAATGATATTTTGAGTCATAGCTGTATCTTGCTTTCGACCGCTATCGTTTTAATATATTATGGGCGATGACTATCCTTTAAAGGTTTTTTAATATATATATATTTTTGAGAGTCACTATCATTTAAAGTTAGGGTGATTGCTTTACGGCAAAGAGAAGAAATTTGATAATGATAGAGCCCACAAATATTAATGCTTAATTTCTTTCCATAGGAGCATGGTGAAAATTTTATTATTTTGACATAATTTATTCTGAATTCAATGATTTAAAGCATGTCATGAGTTTAAACCAAGGAAAAATATGAAAATGACAACTGAGGAGAGTAAGAATTACATTTTCTCATTCTAGAAAGTATTCTGATACGCTTAGAATTAGTCCCCTCATAGAGAGAGTCTGTCAAACAGAAATTAATTTATAAGGAAAGAGGTGATTTAATTATCAGAGAATTTCACCTATATTCAAGTTACTAGAAGAGGAAGGGAACTATATGATTGGCAAGAATTAGCCCAGATCTGCAAGAATTCTTGGTGTTGAGTAATTAAGCAAATTAAAGGGCGATTTTTTCCTAGTGCCCATTTGGTGCATTTTGGACCAAAAACAGGTTGGTAGTTTGAAAACATAATAATAGGGTGATTGGTGAAATTTTGAAATTAAAATTTTCAGTCTTGTAAACGTAAAAAGCGCATTTTCGTGTTGCATCCCCTTAACAACAATTGCAACTAATCACTTTTTCAAAAAGTCCAAAAGCAAAAAGTTAAACTAAACTCACTCTTAATAGAACGCCAAATTAAAGATCCCATTCAACCATATATAAAGAGAGCTGTACATCCACATAAAAGGTAAGCTCACATTTTGCAAAAATAATTCTCTAAAACTCTTTGAGTTTAGAAAAATAAAGAGATGTCCTTGTTGACTTAGGCATTGGAGAAAAATACAAGGCATTGGTCCTAGATACAATCTAAATATTACATGGCTTTGGTCCTAATTATATTCTACAAGATGTAAAATTACATGGACAAGAACTAGTCTGAGATCCTTTGGTCTATGTATAAAGGCTAAGTTACAAGGCAGAAAAGTATTAGGCATCCACCTTACCTGGTAAAAAACAATCTTCTAGAATATAGCCGTGAATAATCATGTCACCAACAATCAATTGAATGCCAAGATTAAGAATGGAGATGATGAACATGATTTGGAATTTAAAGGAACATGTGATTGTGTGTGATTTGTAATGATCTTAGATCTAGCATGTGATCATGTTATGAAAACTTGAATGCAATAATGGTGATGGTGTGTGATTAGTGAAGGGAATTGAAAAATATGCGTGCTTTTTATAGAAGTAGGTAAACCAGATTAATGACAAATACTTCTTTGCTTTCTCTAGAGTTCTAGGGAAGTTTCTCTAGAATCCTTATGGTTCGTTTGGATTGAGGAAGAGGAAGGGAGGGAGAGTAGAGTAGAATTAGCAAAAAATTAGTCTATTTTCAGCCAACTCTACTTTATTCCCCTCGACTCCCCCTCCCTCCCTCCTCAATCCAAACGGCCCTTAAGGAGAGGCAAGGAAGTACTCACTTGCACTCTGAGACTTAGGCATACTAGATGCATGACAAAATCTTATTTCCTCTAGAGTTCTAGGGAAATGTGGTGCTTTAGAATAATTGAGGATTTCACTTCTTTTTATAGTGGAACGAGAAGCATCTGGAGGGGGTTAAATGGCTTGGTTTGATTTTATTTAAGTGAAGAGCAACCAAATGAGCAAAAGTAAGTGGGGGCCAAGTAAATCTTGGTTTTTCCCTTTAGCTTCTTGTAACTGATAGCGTGGTCAATGTCAAAAAAATATTATCTCACTCTTTTCTTATCCAAATTAGGTTGTTCTTGTGCTCAAATTGAAACACCGAATATATATTTTTCAATAATAAAAAAAAACTCTTTAAAAAATTTGTAGTGGTTTAAGGTATATTGATAAAAGAGTGAGCAAATGTGATTTTCTGGAAGTGAGTTTCAGCCACAATTTTTTTCTTTTATGAGATTTTCTGAGATTTTTAGTTTACTTTCAGCCAAATCACATATATGAGTGCCTTAATAACCCTTATTTATTTTGTAATTTTCCCTTTTAAAGGATAATTACAGCAATAATTAAGGAATCATTGATGTTTGACGACCAAAAAAATCAAATGTGTGCAACCTCACAATTATATTTAGTCCAATCCAATAGGATTATGATACAATATTAGTGATTTTAAATTGGGTTCTCATGGGACCAATCAAAATTAATTGTTCATAATCACACGTAATTGAACTCAATCATGTATTCATGTGAATGCATCTTAACTATTAAAACTTGATTTTATGATATCTTTTAATCCAATAGTTTGATCGAGACCTATGACCAGTCATATACAGTAAAATTTGACCTAGCTTTAAAAAAATGAAGGAAATGTACTAATTTTATGAGATTGGCCGAGGTCACAAATCATGAGACCAACCTAAAATAGTGATAGGAGTTGTATTGACTTGATAGAAGTATGTGGTAAGAGTGTGTGTGTGTATTGAGCTTTTGTGTGTGTATATACATGTATGTTAGTGCTGAGCATATTAATTGGAAGTTAGTTACTATGCCAGCTGTATGTGCCAGCTAAGGGTGGGCTGATGAGTTTAACCGATTGTAACTACCAGATTGTATTGTACTAAGCTGTATATAAGGTAGAGAATGGTGTATGAGAAGTTTAAGCAGAAATAATACCAATTTTCCTTGACTCATTCTTCCTAATCTCTCAATTTCTCTCTGATCTTCCTATTCTCTATTCTCTTTCCTTGGAGGCTGGTTTCCTCGAAACAACCCTTGAACACAATCACCCTTCCCTAAGCTGATTCTATCAATTTGGTATCAGAGCCTACTTTGTCTTCATGGTAGAAACATGATCCTTGACTGCTCTCAATGAGAAATACAATACTCTTTCATCCACTTCTGACCAACATGAACAAGAAATTCGAGGCATTCATCAGAAATTAGATGCTATGACTTTGGTGTTATAGACATTGACAGAAATTGTGCAAGGACTCACTGAAGCTGGGAATCAAAGGCAACATGGGACTGCACCTTCATCTTCAGCAACTACCACAACATCGTTGGACTTACTCACAGTAGTTCCAAAGACAGTGAGATTGGAATTCCCAAGGTTCAGAGGAGAAAATCCCTCAGGTTAGGTCTATAAGGCTCACCAGTTCTTCCAATTGTACAACACTCCCATCAATTAAAGGATTCTTCTAGCTTCTTATCACATTGAGGATGAAGCTTTGATTTGGTTTCAAGAAGCTAAGGAAACAGGGCAATTCACTAGTTGGGAAGCCTTTGTGAGAGCTTTACATATCAGATTTGGAGCTTTGGCCTATGATGATCTAATGGAAGCATTAACAAAGTTAAGGCAGGTCAATTTTGTTTCTTCCTACAAGGCTCCATTTGAAGCTTTATCAAATAGGATCAAGGAATTGTTTGAAAAACATAAACTTGGCTGCTTTTTGAGTGGGTTAAGGGATGAAATTCGTTTTCCTGTCAAGATGTTTAATCCACAAAACCTTAATTCAACCTTTGGCCTTGCTAAAATACAAGAAGAATATCTTCTTAGTAACAAGAAAACCACTAAGCCTTGGATAGATATGCCTAAACCCTCTATTCTTGGACCACCACCACCAATTAAGAATGACAAGGTGGATAGTAAAACTACCAAATTACCTATTTAGAGACTTCCTGCTGCACAGATTGAAGAAATTTAGGAAGAAGGGAATTTGCTTTCATTGTGAGGAAAAGTGGCATGCAGGACATCAATGCAAGACTCCAAAAATTTTCCTTATGGAAGGTTTGTCAGAATTTCATTCTGATGTCCAAATGAAAGAAGTGGATTTTGATGTATATGGTGGGTTAGAGCAAGCTGTTGCTTGCTCACTCCCAAGTGCAAAAGATCGTAGCAATATAATTCTCGGAGTACCGAGGTCGAACCACAAGGAGCAGGGTAAATTCAAAGACAATATAATTAAATAACAATTTGGGTGAAGAAGAAAAATACTTTTGCTTGGTGATTGTTAACAAGAATAATAATAAAAACTTATTTAAATCAATAATGTAAATATAGGCCTCGTCAATGGGTCGGGCCGGGCCGACCCGGCCCGCTTTTACTTGGCCCATGGGTCTAATGGGCTGGGCTTAATGGGCTGTTGACTAGTCAATGGGCTGGGTCGGGCCGGGCTGGATGGAAAAACCTAGCCCATGGCCCTACCCATGGGCAATGCCCACTTGGGCTTTAGCGGGCTGGGCTAGTGAGATGGGTTTAATGGGCTACCCATGGGCATTTTTAACAGGTCTTCAATGGGGTTATAAAAATTTAACCAAAATAATTATAATTATATATTATTACAAACTATCAAATTGAACAATTAAATCTACTAAAAAGATTCTATTAAAAAAAATACTAAGACATACCTCTTAAAAAGGTACTAAAATAGGATTAATTAACTTGTATTGATAAAAATAAATAAGTACATTGAAATTTTCATGAATATATTAGATTGAAAATAGTTGCATCACTACAAAATGTGTACATCCCAACTAGGTTGAACAATATTTGATTCTTCAAATATTTAAATATTTGAAGAATCAAATATCAATTCTTAAAGGAAATATTTAAGAATTTTTAAGGGAAATTTCCTTTAAGAATGCTTACCGTTTGAACAATATTTGATTCTTCAAATATTTAAATATTTGAAGAATCAAATATCAATTCTTAAAGGAAATATTTGAGGAATAAAATATCAATTCTTTAAGAAAATATATGAAGAATCAAATATCAACTCATTAAGGAAAAAAAATTTTCCAACCAACGGTAAGCCTTTTTTTTTTTAAAGAAATTTCTACTATGATTGTAACTTGTAAGGAAAGAATTGGAATTTATCAAAGGAAAAAATGACTTTCTTTCCAAAGGCACAGAGGTAGGGCAATAGTTATCTTAGTAACTTTGTTTTAAAAATCAAAGTTACTAGACTAATACCAAAATATATATATTTATTATGCATATTGTATCACAATCATTCCAAGTATTTAGTGGTTAGGTGTGTGGTCTTAAAGTTTTTATAATGTCTAAAGTTCAATCCCTCACCCACCTAACCCCCAAATTATTTTGTTATAAATTTTGGACAACGGGTCGGACTAAGGGGCTGGGCTAATGGGCTAGGCTAACGGGCCGGCCCACCGGGCGCCCATGGGTAAAGAAACCAACCCATAGCCTGTCCCATTGGGCTACTGGGCTGCCCACGGGCTTCAATATTACCGGGCCGGGCCGCCCATTAGCCTGGTGGGCTAGCGGGCTACTGGGCCAGTCCATGGGTCATGGGCTATTTGATGACCCTTATGTAAATACTAGGGCATTAGGGTGTTTCCCTATATCGATATGAGATTCTTTGTGATCTAGGAAAATATCTATTTCATAATTGATTGTTCTTATACAATTAAAAACTTATGATTCGGTTGAACTGAGACAATTCAAGAACGCATGATAACCTCGATTAATAATGCGGTTAGAAAAGTTTTCAGAAAAACCCATTCACTTTAAAACCTGATTTCTATTTGAAACTATTAGAAATTCATCTAAACAATAAGAAAAACATGATTGAGCTTATTGAAAGTATGGAAGAACTAATACATCAAAAGAAATCTAATTGAACACTCAAATATGTTATTGATAAAATCCTAGAAAGAATCACATTGAATATTCATACCGTATAAAAGAAACATAACTCCTAGCCCTATCAAAGAGTTTAGGTTGCCATTAGAGAAAGAAAAATACAAAGTTTTCTCTGCCAAAATTCGTTCTCCACAGCCTCCCTTCAAAACCCTAATGTCTAAGTGTCCCAAAGAAAATAAAACATTTACTATTTTAATTTCCGTCCAGGTTTACAGCGGTAACTTGTGAGTTAATTTCGGCCTCCAAAAATTGAGAATTTCGAAAAACTCAAAACTGGAAAGTTGTAGATATTTAAGTCACGGTTCCAACCCATCTGGCCTTGTGTTAATTGGATTTTTGAGGAGAGAGATACGCTCAAAATACTGATCAGTGCTCAAATCAGATTTTTCCTTTTCAGATTCTGCCTCTTTGATTTCTTTCCTTATTTGAAGCTTCCAATCATGGTAGACGATCCAAGCACTCCAGCTGCACCTCCTTAGAATTTTAAGCATGGTCCTTTAGCTCTACTTTAATTCTAGTTTGGCCTCCATTCTCTCACAACTTCCTGTAAACTCATCTTTCTCACATGATTTCCTGAAAGTAGAAAATTACATACAATGAATAGCATCTTATTCAAGAAATTATGTAAAGATAAATAATAGGGACTAATGCAAATCATGGCTTAATTATACAAATTAAGCATAGTAATAAGGAGATAACGCCCATATAAATATATAACAAGTATACATTTTAAGGCGTTATCAGTTGTGGAGGAGGATATGGCAAGGTTTAGAGGTAGTGGCATTGAAGGTACTGCAGAATTGAAGGACAGTGTTGCTGAAATCACCCTTTATGCATTACTTGGTAGCCCTTCCCCAGGTAAAATGAGGGTTTTGGCAAGGATCAAGCAATAAGAGATGGTTATTTTGATTGATAGTGGCAGCACACATAATTCTTTGGATGAAGGTATGTGGAAGGCCTTGAATTTACCTTTGTTATCTCTAGATACATTTGAAGTCTAGATTGCTAATGGTGCTTTAATCAAGACTAAAGGGATTAGTTATGGGGTTCCACTTAGAGTTCAAGGGCATATTTTTAAGGTGGATTTGAACATATTGCCCCTTGGTGATTGTGTAGTAGTCTTGGGTACACAATGGTTGTATCCTTTGGGGTTGATTCAATGGGACTTCAAGCATCTCACTATGCAATTCTGGTATGAAGGCATTTCTGTTCTGCTCAAGGGTTTACAACCTTCAAAGCCTTCCTTGCAAGAGGGTGAGAAGTTTTTGACACCTGCTGTCAAGAAGGGGTTGTTGTTGCAGATTGTAGCTACTCCTCTAGCAGCTTCAAAAGTGCAGCCACATCCTGCTTTAGCCCAATTACTTCAGGACATCAACAAGGTCTTTGAAGTACCTACTGGTTTGCCATCACTCAGGAATCATGAACATTCCATCATTTTAAAGGAGGGCAGTCAACCTATCTGTGAAAGGCCTTACAAGTATTCTTTCTATCAAAAATCTGAGATTGAAAAGATTGTTAAAGAATTGCTTGAGGCAGGATCTATTAGAGCTAGTCAAAGTCCATTTTATTCACTTGTGTTGTTGGTGAGAAAGGCAGATGACAGTTGGCGTATGTGCATTGACTATAGGTCACTTAATAAAGCCACTATTAAGGATAAGTATCCAATTCTCATGGTAGATGAATTACTTGATGAGTTGTGGGGAGCAACAATCTTTTCTAAGCTGGATCTTAGGTCTGGTTACCATCAAATTAGAATGAAAGAAAGCGACATTCCAAAAACTGCATTTAGGACTCATGAGTGCCACTATGAGTTCCTAGTCATGCCCTTGGCCTAACAAATGCACCCTCCACTTTCCAATCTTTAATGAATGACATCTTTAAACCTTTCTTAAGGAAGTTTGTTTTGGAGTTCTTTGATGATATTTTAGTCTTTAGCATGACCTTAGATGAACACGTTTCTCATTTAAAATTGGTCTTGGAGGTGTTGCTTTAGAACCAATTGTTTGCTAAAATGAGCAAATGTGTAAGAAGTGGAGTATTTGGGACATTTAATTTCAGGTGAGGGGGTTAGAACTGATCCTAGAAAGATTGAGGCTATGCAGAATTGGCCTACTCCCACTTTTGTTAAGGCTTTAGGGGGGCTTCTTGGGTTAATTGGGTATTATAGGAAGTTTATCAAAAATTATGGAGTCATTGCTGCCCCACTAACTGCTTTACTTAAAAAGGACTCTTTTCATTGGTCCTCTAATGTTGAATTGGCTTTCAATGCTCTTAAGCAATCTGTTTCTAATCCACCAGTCTTGGCTTTACCTGATTTCTTGAAGCCTTTTGTGATTGAATGTGATGCTTCTGCTTATGGATTGGGTGCTGTTTTGATGCAAGACAATAGACCTTTTGCTTATCATAGTGAGGCACTTAAAGGTAGGTGCTTGCATTTGTCTACTTATGAAAAGGAACTATTGGCATTGGTGAAGGTTGTTAAGAAATGGAGGCCTTACTTGGTTGGCAATCCTTTTTTCATTAGAACTGATCAGTACAGTCTCAAATACATCCTTGAACAGAGAATTGGCACTCCTACTCAACAGAAGTGGATCACAAAGCTGTTGGGTTATTCTTTTATGGTGGAGTATAAAAAAGAGAGAGAAAATAGAGCTGCTGATGCTCTTTCTAGAGTGCAACCTTCTGCTGATAGCCTTGCCCAAGATGCTTCACTTTATCTCATTTCATTCCCTTGTCCAATGTGGTTGGATTTATCAAAGGCTAGTTACAATTCTGATGTGGTTTATCAAGACTTGCTTTCTAAGCTTGCTGATCCCAAAAATCTTCCTCCAGCTGGTTATTCTTTACAGAATGGACTTATTCTTTACAAGAATAAGATTTATATCAGCCCTACATCTTTCTTGATTCCACTAATCCTTCAAAAAATGCATGACAACCCAATTGGTGGTCATTCAGGTTACCTTAAGACTCTTTACAGGGTTAAATATGATTTTTATTGGCAGGGCATGAAGTATGCTATTAAGGATCATATCAGGTGTTGTGAGGTTTGCCAAAGAACCAAAAGTGATACTTCTAAACCAGCTAGCCTATTACAGCCTTTTCCCATTCCTGATAAGCCTTGGTTGGATATTAGCATTGATTTCATTGAAGGGTTGCCTAAATCTCATGATCAAGATGTTATCTTGTAATGGCTGACAGACTCACCAAGTTTGTGCACTTCTTCTCTCTTCATCATCCTTTCATTGCAGCCAAAGTTGCTATTGTGTTCATGCAAGGTGTCTTCAAACTACATGGCATGCCCAAGTCAATTTTCAGTGATAGGGGGGCTGTCTTTATTGCTGCTTTTTGGAAGGAGTTGTTTAGGTTGCAAGGCACTAAATTGGCCATGACCTCAGCTTATCATCCACAGTATGATGGTTAGACTGAGGTTATTAATAGAAGTTTGGAGCAGTACTTGAGGGCATTTGTGAGTGACAAATCTCATGAGTGGATTGATTGGTTGCATTTGGCAGAATATTGGTTCAATTCTAATTACCAAACTTCTGCCAAAATGACCCACTTTGAGGCACTGTATGGTTACCCCCCTCCTAGACTTTTGGATTATGTTTCTGGTGTAACTAAGGTGGAGGTAGTGGATAACTTCTAATGTACTAGACAGGAGCTTCATCCTCTTTTGCTGACTTCAGCATAGGCTAAAATGAAGCTTTTGGCTGATCAACACAGGTCTGATAAGTCCTTTAGTGTTGGTGATTGGGTTTACATTAAGCTCCAACCTTATAGATAGTTTTCTCTATGAGTGAAAGGGTATAACAAGTTCTCTCCAAGGTTCTTTGGTCCATTTCAGATTGTTCAACGCATTGGTGAGGTGGCTTACAAGGCAGCTTTGCCAGAGGGTTGTCCTATCCACCCTGTGTTCCATGTTTCTTGTTTGAGACAAAAATTGGGGGCTCAGGTTACTCTAATTCCTTCTCTTCCTTCCATGGATTCAGCTAGTTTGCTTCAGCCTGAACCTGTTGCAATTCTACACCAGAGGTCTAAGCAGTTGAGGAGCCGTGTCATTATTGAGGTATTGGTCCAATGGCAAGAACAATCTGCTGAAGATGCAACCTGGGAGTCTCTTTATGTTCTTCATAATAGATTTCCTCACCTTGTGGGCAAGGTTCTTTGAATTGGGGGGGGGGGGGGGACTTTGTTGAGCTGTCTGACCTTGAGGACAAGGTTTTTAAAGGGGGGTGGATTGATAGGAGTTGTATTGACTTGATAGAAGTTGTATAGGAAGTTAGTTACTATGCCAGCTATATGTGCCAACTAAGGGTAGGCTGATGAGTTTAACTAATTGTAACTACTAGATTGTATTGTACTAAGCTGTATATAAGGTAGAGAAGGGTGTATGAGAAGTTTAAGCAGAAATAATACCAATTTTCCTTGACTCATTCTTCCTAATCTCTTAATTTCTCTCTGATCTTCCTATTCTCTATTCTCTTTCCTTGGAGGCTGGTTTCCTCGAAACAAGCCTTGAACATAATCACCCTTCCCTAAGCTGATTCTATCAAATAGCTATCGAAATCTATTAATGCCATGAGATTGAACAAGGTCGCGAGATTAGCCATAACCTCAAAGAAATAAGGAAATTCTTCTAAGGTTTTAAGATTGGCTGTGGTCATGAGACTTATCTAATCTTAAATAGACAAGGGAAACTTCTTTGGGCCATGAGATCGGCCGATCGGCCTCGCATTAATGGCCTTGTGGCTATCGAAAGGCAAGGAAATTAAGATTAGTTCTTGAGTTGGCCAATTAGGCTAATGGATCATGCCCAACATTCTTTTCTTATTTAAATAGTCAAGTCAAAACTTTCTAGGGTCTAGGCTTAATCAAAGATGTGTGTCAACTGGAGTATATATACAGTAAGGGCCTACACTTGGATGGTAGCTATATTAATTTGAGTGATCTGCTTAGGGCAACGTGATGTATTAGAATAAACATCATTATTTGGAGTGTCGACGAAATAAAAATATAATAACAAGTCATTAAAAATGGTAGTATTTGACTATCTGTTACACATATCCTGTTTTATTTCCTTAAAATCCATTTTCAACTCACGATTTTGTGGGTTCTTGTTATCTTAATTGATAAAGTCTCTGATGATTGAATAATAGATCTAGAGTTTAATTTCTGCCTATATCAAAAATTGTAAATACCAAATAAGAATTAAGATATATATATATATATATATATGAAATCTAAAGTAAGATTCACCGTACATGTAATTTTTATAAATAAAGTAAGAGATATTCCAAAACATTTTTATAAAAAAAAATACTGTAAATTAAATATAAGGACTACCAAATCAATTAATGCATTGGGTTCCTTGACGGATTCACCAAGGCCCAGCCCACAAATTAACACAATTAATAATACATTATTTTTTACGTAGGGTGAAGTTTGGGTCTAGTATGCAGTTGCACTGGACCCGTTGAAATTATAATACGTATCTACTTTTGAATACATACCATCATCTTAATAGATCCAATACACTACATGCATTGGATCTAAACCTCACCCTCCTAGATATGGGTTCCACCTTTTCATCGTTTAGCAGCCGCCTTAAAACTTTGCTTTGCGGTGCTTGAGCTCCTTACTTTGGAGGGCTGGATAGTGGATACTAATAAATTTAGCTAATTAACGCCATAGTCGTGTGTCAACTGGAGTATATATAGAGTAAGGGCCTACACTTATAGATGGTAGCTGTATTAATTTGAGCGATCTACTTAGGGCAACGTGAACTTCCCACCAACCTTGCATGCTCAAAAGTTGTACGCATGATATATTAGAATAAACATCATTATTTGAAGTCTCAACGAAATAAAAATACATTAACAAGTCATTAAAAACGGTAGTATTTGACTATTTGTTACACATATTCTATTATATTTTCTTAAAATTGCGTTTTCAATTTTTATGGTTATGTGTGTTTTAGTTAGTTTAATTGGTAAAATCTCTAATAATTAAATACAAAATTTGATATTTAATTCTCGCTTATATCAAAAACTGATCAATGTCTTGATTTCGGTTTTAAAAAAAAAAAGTATGTAATAGTTTTTATTACGTTATAAATACTAGATAAGAATTAAGATATATGTGTGTGTGTATATATATATATATATATATATGAAATCTGAAGTAAGATTTACTGTACATATAATTTTTATAAATAATGTAAGAGATATTTCAGGATATTTTTATAAAATATATATATAAAGGAAGGACTACCAAATCAATTAATGCATTGGGCTCCTTGACGGATTCACCAGGGCCCAGCCCACAAATTAACACAATTAATAGTACATTATTTTCTACGTATGGGTTCCACCTTTTTTGTCGTTTAGCAGCCGACTCAAAACTTTGCTTTGCGGTGCTTGAGCTCTTGACTTTGGAGGGTTGGATAGTGTATACTAATAAATTTAGCTAATTAATAATGCCATAGTCGTGTGGGGGCAACGAATAGTGTGATCCTGTGACCGCACGCAGATAGTGGAACAGTCGAAGGATTTGGTCAAACATTCCACCATACAATTCAATTTCAAAGGTTGAATGTTGAAACTGTTTAATGTTTTTTTTTTTTTTTTGGTGCATGGAAGATAATACTCCCCAATTGAGTAAGTTATATAATATATAATAA
Organism: Quercus lobata; assembly: GCF_001633185.2. Lineage (NCBI taxonomy): Eukaryota > Viridiplantae > Streptophyta > Magnoliopsida > Fagales > Fagaceae > Quercus > Quercus lobata. The sequence continues at coordinate 27,901,726 of NC_044912.1, read as the reverse complement.
TACCACCTAATTCAAAATTTTAAATCTTTAAATTTGGGCCCAACTATGTAATATTAACTTTTTTTTTTTCAATGTAGAACTTCATTTACACGTGTATGCTTAACATTATAGATGTATGATAACCTCTCATTCTACTCATAGAACAACATATGTTTGGTGGTTTCAAGTTATAATTTGTAAAGTTTTTTATCTTCAAATAAGAGATTTGAGGTTTAAACCCCATCTATACCAAAGATTAATTGATTTCTTAACCTGATGATAAGGATAATCAACATGAAGTGAACAACATAAATTAAAATCTTATCATATCTATAATTAAAAAAAAAGTGCTTGAAAATTTTTTATTTTATTTTTATTTATTCTTACTTGAGCATGTGCTTAAGATTTCTTAATATCTAAATGTCTTTGTATCTCTAAAATTACTGAAATACCTTTAGAACTTTTAAAATAACCAAAATATCCTCGAAATGTTCTTAATTATCAAAATGCATTTGGTATCGCGAAAATGACCAAAATATAGAACCTCTAAAATGACAAAAAGAAAAAGACCAAAATTTTTGTAAAGGATTACACTATTTTAATTGTATATATTTTTTTATTGAATTCTCATTATATATTCAAGGTTGGTCAATTTAATTATCAATTGCAAGTTTTTGGCCAATTCACTTTTTCATTATATTGTTATTGGGATAAAATACTCTCAAAATTGGTAAAGTTAGAGGTTTTTGGTGTATTTTTTAAAAAATTAAGTTTTGATGGTATATTTCTCATTTTGGTGGTTACAAGGGTATTTTTCTTTTTTTGAGAGAATTTGGGATATTTTAGAGGTTCAAGGCTATTTTGATGATTTTGGTGGTTATATGTATATTTTGATAATTTTGAATGTTTCAAAGGTATTTTGGTCATTTTAGATGTTTCAAGCAATATTTTGGTTATTTGGAAGATTTCAGTGGCATTTTGGTCTTTTTGGAGTTTCTATGGGGTATTTTGGTAATTTTGGTTATGGGTGTGCAACTAACCCACTAAACCTAATGCCTTGGATTGGTTTTTATGAATTAATGGGTTGGGTTGGTTTACATATATATGGTAGGTTTTGATTTGATATATTCTCCAATTCTACTGACTTGACTCAATGGTTGCCAAAAATGAAGAGTAAAAAAAGCTAGGCGTCCCCTCTATGGGGTTTGTATATGAGGTTTCGATCCCTCAATTTTACAATCAACCAACCAAAATTTTTTTTTTGAAGCCTTAAAAAAACAAGTCTTTGGAGTCACAACTTGTTTGACAATTTTTTGAAGTGGTAATTGTAACACATAAGTGGTAGGAAAAAAAATGGTGTTTGTGACAAGTTGTATGTAAGTGATGTCTATACAGATTATACACACAACCAATCTTCTCAGTAGGTTGAGAAATAAATTGTATCTATAAAAAAGTTGAAAAAAAAAAAAACATGTGATTGTGGAATTTTCATATTTTATCTTCTTGGGAAGGTACTAACGTTGTGCGGCAAGCGTTTTATAATGACTATGGAACACCATGATCGATGTGAAGGGTGTGTGGAAAAGAAAAACCCTAATAAAGCTAGTGTTTTATTAGACTAATCTTTCCTAAACGTGATAGCAAAATTATCTATTATCTTCATTCCATGGGCCCTTACTGTCTATTTTTATTTATAAATTTGTATTGACTTACTTTTGAGAAGAGACTTTAGTAAGTCTGATCGAATAAAGTCATGACCAGGGCTTATGTATCTTGATCTTTCGAACATGACCATGTCTATGCCTCGGGGCTTTTATAATACCTCATAATAACTAACAAGTTGCAATGATCGTACAAAGGAAAAAACGTTGAAAGGGACATATTCTAATTACTTTGATTCTTGATATATGTTCACATTTAAAAAAAAAAATTTTTGATTTTCAAATTTTTTTTTTCTCCTAGCATTGGATAAATCGACTGTCAAGCTTTACATAGTTCAATTTTTCCATTTTAGCCCAGACAACAGTGCTCTTATACTTCCCTGGACCTGGTGCTGGAGCCTAAGGGCAATGGCAAAGTGAAGTGAAACATTTTGTAAACAAAAAACAAATATATCGGCTTAAAATGGTGTACAATCGCTGATTTGGTTTAATATAATTAACATACAATAAAAATGATATCGATATATAGTAAACTCATATGAAAATGATGTTACTTTCATAAAAAAATTTGTTGTCTTAGCATGTTGTAAAAAAAAAAAAAAACTTGTATTCTTAAGAGTTAAGATGCTCTTTTTAAATAAACATACAAGGAAGAAGTGACACACTAACACTTCAATTTGTTTCAAATGCTAAATATAGTTATTACCTTATCAAAGTCGTTCAGGGCCACATAAGAACATGCATATCTATTAGATCTTCGAAAGTAACAAATGGTATCAAGTCAAGTTAAAATTTTCACATGCTGTAATATTCTATAAAAGGGAGTTTAGGTTCACTTGTGAGGAGGATGTTCAAATATTGAATAAGTGATTACATTCACGATTTTTTATCATCTTAAGCTTTTGAAATGTGTGGTACATGACTTGCTATACCACTTAGTCTTGTTAAAGTTAGTGATATAGTATTAGGGGAAAATTTTTGGGAGTGTTTGGTACCACAGAATTAATTGGTTCAAAATTGAATTGGTTTTTATTTTATCTAGAAAAAGTTATAAGTGATACATCATACATGGCTCACAAGTTCAAAATCGAAGTTTTTTATTTTATCTAGCTGGTCTAGAATCAAATCAAAACCAGTAAAAGTTAATAGGCAATTTATGAAAATGTAAAATTTAAAATAGTTTTTGATGGGAATAAACACTAAAATTTAGAAATTTGATTTTGGAGAAAGTGTATTTTTAGCTAAAGCTAGAATTTCTAGTCCCATTTTACGGCAGTTTTATTAGCCAAGAAGTTACAAAACTAAAAAACAACTAAACCAATTAAGTTGTTTTTCACTGGAGTCATTTTGTAGTTTCCCAAAACACTCCCAAAAGATTCATTCTTATAACTTTTTTTTTTTTTTTGAGAACCATTTCATTCTTATAACTGATGCCAAATACACTCAAGTCTAACATTAAAATACTGCTTAATATTTAAATGAAAGACATTTTATTGTTCAAATTTATCTTAGTAAATACTACATATAATGCATGCACAATGTGTGTATCTACGTATATTACGTATATTATGTATGAACATAAATCTTGTTTGTCAACAAAAATTACAAAAATTCTAAGTCCACATAATAAATCATAACTCTAGTCATAACTGTTTATGTAACAGACTGTGAATGATAGAGAAAAATTGGTGGGTTCAAGTAAAAGTGACATGCATTCAATCATAATCTACCACGTAATATAGTTGTGATAAAAATTGTAACTTTTTATGTGGTATTAGAATTACTCAGTTTGTCAATTTAGGAGGAAAAAGATGCCAATATGTGGTGGTGGGATCCACATAATAGAATTATGGGCTCTATAATTCACGTTGTTGATAATGAGTCGGTTTTGTTGTGGGCCTTGAGGCTAAAATTCTTAGCTGAACGGCACTTGGCGGGTGGGACACTTCCAAATTACCACCAACTTACAAACCTAGGGTCTACTCAAGGCATTGTGGGACTTAAGGCGACTACTTTAAATGGGGCCTATTCTTTATATTTTAAATATTAATAAAATATTTATTTAGCTTTTGGTTTTTTTTTTTT